>NC_137460.1:204604171-204795558 GCF_964235325.1 Thermobia domestica | reverse complement strand
GGGTGGCTCGCCTCTTAGCACCCAAGGGAATCATATGAACTACAGATGTACGTAGCTGGACCTAGACGTCGACAAAAGAGAATACGTGTTTCATCCATAAAATCATAAATACTCATCTTAGAGTTTTAATAACAAAAATCCTCGAAATTTTATTGGTAGCTTTCTTATCAATCCAAATGAAAGTTTTATTCACCAAAATTACAAGGTACGTACTCAGGTTCCATAGACCCCCACCAATATCTTAATTTCGCCAAAGTTCGAAATGGAAGGAGCTAGGCGTTTTCGCCCTTCTCAAAGTTTGGGTGCATGTCCTTCCCAAATTTGAGAGGCCATTAATCTCAAAGTCAGGGTCCCCCGCCGAAAATGGCCAGGACGTGACCATTCGTGGTGACTCGCTGAACGTGGATTCCTACACTATAGATACATCATAGTTACATCAAAATATTTGTCTAGCATATGACTTTTAAACAATATAGTACTCGGTCCTTTTGTTATTTAAAATTTTGAGTTAACTTTGTCTGACCCTCTGATGTTTATGCTTCAAATTTCTTCGATCACAATGTCAGTCTCTGAAAATAACAAATAGTTTACAAGCTCTTCCAACTGAACAAACTGAAAATGACAGAACATGCATACGTATGAGTTATGAGTCAATTTACATGTTTTGCAAAAAAATTGATTTACACCTTTGGTTACATCTGACAACATTGTATGGTTCCTAGTCTACTTCAATCGTTGCTTCCTACTTTAATAATATATGAATGAACAAAACTTCATTTTGGTATAACCATTATTTGTGTATCGCTTCAGGTTCAAAAGTTCTACTATCCCAAACTTCGGGTTACATTATTTATTGGACACCCTGTATGTGCACTGGTTTACTTAAACATTCCAAAGCGCATCTTTTGATTATTCACAAGCGATTATTCACTAGCGCGTTTTGCGCCAACTCTTGATTTACTGTCATTTTAAGAACGGTGATTTTGAAGCCACGTGTTTACATGTTTCTGAACCATGAACTGCTCAAGTGGTGGTTCATTTGATTTGATGAGCATAAGACTGGACACGTGGGTAATCAGCAATGACGATCTCCAGTCAGTGATAATGTTATTCTTCAAGCTAAATCCTCGCTCACACTCCACTGTGGAACATGGCAATGTGGAAATTGTTCTCTTCACTGGTAATAAATTTGGTGGAATATTTTCGGCTGTAGAGTTATCTGCAAAGTCCCTTAACCTTTGAATTGTTACGGCAGTTTCACCAAGACGGAAACGCCTGCAGATTCTTTCTAATTCATGTTCTCCATGACGTATGTTTCCTTAAATTATGTCGCTGAAATGATCCGCAACTATTACTTATTTTCTGAGTCGGAGTTAGAACACAGTCTGGATCTCAGTCTGTGTGCCATACTTTGAATGAATTGTGGAGCATTTATGACAAATTATCTTGTTGTGTTCCAGAATTACATTTTGAACTATACCATCCTTTACTCCCTGCAAGGCTAATTGCATATGTTCACGTGGCTCATCTTTGAAACTTTCGATCACCCGTATGGTTAGTTTCATTAGATGGTCAGTTCTTGGCAGCGTTGTGTTTAGTGAGTGTAACTTTTTCGAGAGCATAGTTTACTCTTCCAAGACGTCATACATTATTCCTAAATCCAGAACAAATTCTAGACTCGCAAGTCTTTTCCTCAAACCTCGAAATGTTGATTTCGTGCTTGGATCTATTATGCTATCCTCTAATGAGTTAATGAAATGAATATGAGTGCTCCGAATGATGTCCACACAGTCTTTACGGTCCCGAGTGTACTTGCAACCCAGCACATCCCAAGAACTCGTCCTACTTTCAGAAACTACACACCAAGCTCGTGGCACGCTTCTTCCATTTCTCAACAATACTTAGGGGATTGATTGTATAAATCGTACAACTTCTCCATAAAAGCTTTGAAAATGATCAGTACCCCAGATATCGTTGACAGGGTCAGACACTGATAGCTCAAGTCTTAAAAAGTTCCATGGAAACAGTTGAGGTTACCTCTGTTTGTCTTGTGACAACACCATAACGTTTTCCAAGCATTACACTAGCACCATCAGTAGCACTTGCAATCCAATATTTTCTCTCAGATACTTTTCATGAAGACATTTTTAAAGAGTTTAATAACTTGGACTCAATGTGTTCGGCATTCTGCAAATTCAATTCCATTAGGTCAAAGAATACATAATTAGCAACTTTATGTCCTAAAAACCTATTACATATATCATTAATGCACTTTTATTTCCCAAGCTAGTTGATTCTTCAATAAGAACACTGATCATTGACCGAACCAATTGGTTCTTAATTTCTCCAGCAATATCAGAGATAATATTGCCAGTGTAGTGGTAATGTAAATAGAACACATATTTATTCCATGTATCTCCTGCAAACGAATCATGTCTTCGTAATCTGAAAATAGTCGATTTTTCTCTGCAGGTAGTAAGCTGTTCGAAATATTTTGATAGTAGTATCTTCAGCAGTTGAAGTAACTGCAACTACATTTTTTACAGTTGAAGTAATTGTAACTACAGTAAGTTCCTCATCATTTTAGGTCTAAGAGGAATACCTGGCCGATACTCAGACTACCTGATGCTCACACTATATGAAGTATAGTATCAAGCGTAGGTTCATTCCTTTCCTTCACCAAAACAGTTGAAAATTTTCTCATTCTTTTAACTTCACTTGCGTTGACTTGACTAGGAAGGGGGCGCCGAACAAGGAACAAGAAAGAAAAAGAGTTGGAAAAAGTAAACGAAGCTGCGCCCCGTAAAAGAATTGGCGCCCTATTAAATCAATATTATTGTCAATTTACAAAGAAATACTTTTTTTTAATTTTCTTGCTCGCTCCGCTCGCAACCCAAACTTTTCAATAAGTCACAACAAGTTTTTACTTATTAGTTAAAGAAAGTTATTATATACGATTTGTTAATGCAGAGGCGGCCTTAGTAGTATGCGGGGCCCCGGGTGGAGGGGGTTCGGTAGGCGAAGCCCTTCCCCCACGAAGCCAGGAAACATAGGTGAAATTTTTGAGGGGGTAAGGGGTTCTTATGGCATGGAAGTCGATATAACTTACGACTTTAATGATTCGGAAACATTTTACATGCATGCGAGATCAACAAACTAGAACATATAGTAAAACTATCACTGACTTACGAAGCAGCTGCTTTGACGGTCACAGACGGAAGTCCACTTTTCTGGCTTTTCGCAGTGAAAATCGTTGATAAGGTCCTCGTAGTCCATTGTTGAGGCAACTTCCTTTTCGATTAACAAAATAGCTAAACCGCACAATCTGCTTTGCGACATTATTGATCGTAGATAGTTTTTGATAAGTTTCAACTTCGAAAAGCTTCTTTCCGCGCTGGAAACTGTCACAGGAATTATCAACATAATTCTGTATGCAATAACGATGTTGGGAAATGAATCTCGAATGGGCCAAACGTACTGAAGACACTCTTGGGCGGCACTGATGTTATCAGGAAGCATTTCTCGAAAAATCTTCAATTCTGCCCACAAGTCAATTCCGTCCAAATCTCGTGAATCTTCTGCGCGTAACATGTTGTCCAAATCCATTCAGCACTTTAACAAATAATCGTCGTTCAATGACCGCAAACCCTTCATGTTGTATAGAAATCCAAAGATTGAAGCATACTCTTCCAGTTCGAATCTTTTTTCCATTGAGGTAAGTGCTTGATCCACTATCCATAAGAAATATCCTGTTCTGGAGGACTCCTCCGGCGAAGATGTTTCTTCGTCGTTACCCTCATAATCGAATTGTTTTTTCTTGCATCTGACTCTTCGTTCCTTGAATTTCTGACCTACGTTCATTTCGGACGCAATTTCCTTTGCTGCGATCATAGCATCGGAGAATCCGGTTTCCCGGTACTTTCTCAAGAAAGTAACAAGGCCTTCGATTTGCTGTATTGCCAAATCGAGCTGCATTTCAGCTGATTGCAAAGTTTTGCTGACAGAATTCACAGCAAATAAAATGTCATACCATATGATTAAGCTCAGAATAAACTCGAAGCTTTCGAGCTCATAATTTGCAAGACATTCGGCTTCACTTTTTACTAGCGGATCATCGGCGGTATCTGCGACAGTCAACAGTACCTCCCTGACTTCTTTCGTCTGATAACGCAGCGCTGTCACACTTTCCAGGCGGCACTCCCACTGCGTTTCTGAAAGTGATTTTGTAGTCATGAAAGGCAAAGTTTCTTCCAAAATTTTCCACCTTTCAGCCGAGGCAGCAAAGCATTTAGATATTCTCTGTATGACACCAAAAAACGTCATAGCTTGGGAGTTGCATTTAGCCATTTCTCCTAAAACAAGGTTCAAATTATGGCAGCCACACGGAGTGTACAATGCTCGACTGTTCATGCGAAGAATGTGCGCTTGAACTCCTTGGTGTTTTCCCTTCATGTTCGCACCATTGTCGTACCCCTGGCCACGACAATCGGCGATGTCCAGACCGAGGTTCGCCAGTGCGGCAAGAAGAGCTTCAGACAATCCCTTTCCTGTTGTGTTGTCCACATCCAGAAATTCGATGAAGTACTCCACCACCTTCACTTCCGGATCTGATACGTCCACAAAACGCAATATTGGGGACATCTGCTCTTTGTGGCCAACATCAGGCGTGCAGTCAAACATGACGGCAAAATATTTAGCAAGTTTCACTTTATCAATAATTTTCCCCTTTACTTCTGACGCCATCAGGTCGATAAGCTCGTTTTGGATCCTATGCCCGAGGTAATGGTCATGAGCCTCGTCGTTCTTAATTTGGCGGAGATGTTCTTGCATGGTTGGATCGAATTTGGCCAGCATCTCAACTAAGCCTAAAAACTGACCATTGTTCGGCGCATAAAGTTTCTCCGTTCTCCCACGAAATGCGCTGTTGTTTTCGGCAAGGTACTGTACAATCGCTAGAATTCTTGTTAACACTGCGCGCATATGCAGCTTTTCTTTTCTAATTCGTTCTTGCATCATGTTATCTATTGCGCTGCCATTGGAGATTCTCCGAGCTGATTCCAACCACGCTGTCATGCACTTAACGTGATCTACAGAAACTTCGTGGTGTTGAAGTTTATCGCCAAGATGCTTCCAGTCGCAGCAGCCTTCGTTTGCTAACTGGTCTCTAGTAGCTGTCGTGCCAAACAACTTACAAGGAAAGCAAAATACTCTGTCTCCGATCTTCGAATAACTTAGCCATCGCCTATCCACTGTTTCTCCGTTCGGCTTCCTCCGTGTAAAAAAATTGTTCGAAAAATGTCTGTTACCTTCGTCCTTGGATATTCACAGTCACTTAGCCTCATTGGACCCTTCTCCACTAACATGTCACGCACTTCACTGTTAATATGTTTCCAATTTCCTGGATCGTATATGTCCTCGAACAGTGTGCTCGTCGTTTGAAGAGTGTCAGAAGTATGCAGAGGAATGGTCGCTCTTTCACAAGAGAGGTCACTTTCTGGGTCTGTTGCAACAACGTTGTCCCCAGAGAATTGCACCAAGTTTTCATTGTTGCTTGTGGGACAACATGGCGTAGAAACAGCTTTGTTGCCGGCTAGTTTGTTTTCTTCGAAGGACGCAAAACTTGGTATCACAACCTGGTCTGTCGCATCACACCGGTCGCTCACAGTCACAGACAAATCATCATCCGTGTTCTCAAGTTTTTGGTGTTGATACGCTGATTTTACCGCTACAACAAACTTGTCCAAAGATCCCTTTTGCTTCCGAATGAAATCTTCTTTATATTTCCGTTTCTTGGCTTTCGCAGTCCCACTTTCGTATTTACGGAATTTGTCTCTGTCTCTGCCACTCATGATGGTCACTTATTCTTTGCCCAATAAACGAATAATCGGAAGACACTCACGCACTAATCATAATATTACGTATCCATATCTCACTACGACTGCGCGTTCCGAGTTCCGAAGCCAAACTGAGGTGCTACACAGGGCGTGCAATAGGAGCTTTTTCTTGGAAGCGATGGCTCAGAGGTGTCCGGAGCAATAGGGTCACTCTTCTGACCCAAAAGCAACAAACAACATGACTTCTCTCTATTTCGACAACAAAGAAAAGTGAGATAAGACCATTTAGAGTCACGTGCATGGTATTAGCGTCGCTTTGTTTGCTGACCCATTGTTAATCCGAAACTCAAGGCCGTAATTATGACGGTACTTTAAAACCAAAAATATCATGCTAAACGCTTTCCATAATAATGGTGTAGATTTCGGGAATTTAAGGCTTCTAAAAGTAAAATATTGAGTAAGAAGTTTTGGTTTATGAAAACTGGTTTCCGAAGAAATCCACCACACCGTATTATTGGCCAAAATATTCACTTAACTCTAAGCTACGGTACATTAGAATGTTGCAGAGGCCCCGCATATTTGAGCTGACTGTGACAAGAGAATATCCTATCGCGGGGAATGGGGCGGATGCCCCATTCGCCACCCCCAAATGCCGCCTCTGGGATTCGGATAATCGCATATTATTTTTAATTGATTAATAAAATATGTTGGACTACTTGTAGGATATACATTTGTACTAGCGTTTGAAACTAATGTAATGTAAAAACAATCATCAATACTTTCAGAAATCATTTTCGTTTAAAGTGAAGTGTTAGGTTTGATGTCCCGAAACAAAATGATAATTTTAAACTATGTTTATCTTTTAAGTTTACTTCTATCGTATCAAAATATTTCTTTTCAACTTTAACATAATGCAGTGTGTGAAAAAAACACAAAAGATTTTACATGACCGTGTTCTACATTATATACATTAAGTTTTCAAACTATCGCACAAATATTTTGTTGTTTTACAATATCAACGCATACATTAATTGTATTTGGAATATTATAATCTAAATTATATGGAAATTTTTCACGTGTTAATATCAATTCAACATTTCTAACTTTTGTGTATACAACATTTTAATATCAAGTGTATTTTCATTAATAACTCCAAAAATATGTTGTAATTCCGGTGTACTACCAATCATACATTGATCTTCTAATTTTAAAAAATGTTAATTAGCAGTTAGATTTTTATTTTGTAAATATTGTAACATACGAACATTTTCAGGAATCAACTGAAGAATAGATTCAATAGATGAATATCCCGGTGTTATTGGAACATGATAACGTTTATCATCAATAACAGTAGTAATTATAATTTCTTCATTTTCACCAACATTATAAAAACATCACGCAATATTATTTTGTGTTAATGCAACACCCCATTCCCCATCACTTAAATCAATATTTTGTGCTAATTTTACTCGAAATGAAGCTGTAGGATTATTATTATCGAAAAGTTTTCTACTTGCAGTTGAAGGAAGGGTAACGTAAAAGTCGTGTAAAGTTTGAATTCATCTTGCAGACTGAATAGAATCTGCTGTAATCCACGAATTCATACTTGACGCATATCCCAACCATTTTACATACATCCGGCCAATTTTTACATTTTAATACTTTTTCAATTAGATAAGTTTTCTATGAATTTATAATTGCTTTTTGTAATTCTTGTGCATAAAGTATCACTTTAATTTCTTCGCCATTCCAATCTTTTAATTTATAAGTGACCGGATCTGATTTAATACATTTATCAACAATAATTATTTCTTGTGAACATTTAGGTAAATATCCTTTTTCTAATACGTGCTTATACTTACTGACACGAACATTATCACCGTGACTAAATTTACAACTTATATTCTTTTTATTTCCAGTTTCCGTATAATGTTTCCCACATTTGATCAGCATTGGAATCATTTACTTCTGCAGGTGCCATTTTAATACTTGAATGATATGAATGATTATAATTATTTACAATTTGATCCAAGACATTAATATATCGATAAATATTCTTTGCAATAAAGTAACGATATAATTTTTCTTTTCATGTTCTTATAAATCGTTCTGCTAAAGCACATTTAATTTCAGATTGAACACTGTAATGAATAATTTCATATTCTTTAAACAATTATTTTACATGACGATTATAAAATTCACCACCTAAATCTGTACATTAAACATGGGCACCTTGAAATTTTTAAAAATTTTTCTTATTGCTTTTACCATTTCAGGACCTTCTTTGTTTTTAAGGGAACACAAAATGCATAACGTGAAAAAATATCAATATAACAATATATATTTATAATTTTTATTGTACTTTGCAATATTTTGCATATCTGCTAAATCTATTTGTAATGTTTCATTTGGTGCACTAACGTAATACTTTTTTACGTTCAGAAACTTTACGAACTGGTGCATATAATGTATAAGCATCTTGAGAAGGTTGCCATTTCTTAATTTTCTTTTCAGACAATTTTGTTTTACGATGTAATGTTTTTATACTTGATAAAGAATCAGGATTTGAATAATCATAATATATTTTTATTAATTTTGTCATTTTTACATACTATATTCTTTCCAATGTTTAAATAAATTAGCGGAACTAGATTATTTTCTTACTTTACGACTACATTTTATTTTACTACTATTACAAATATTCGCTTTTAATACTGGTGTGCTAATAGGTGTGCAAATAAAATCTTTGGGATCATTAAGATCTATTATTTTTTTAAATTCATGAATATCTATAGGATTCCTTGAATATTTTCTTGTGCGGACTACATCATTTACTAAATCTATAATATTTGAACCCGGTATTGTTTTTCCTTAGATACGTAGTATACCAGAAATATGCCATTGAATTCTATCAGAATTTGTCAACTGTTTTAGTAATGGATATGTTTCCCTACGTAGTGTTTTCGGTACTGATTGTAAAATGTCTGATACAGATGGTAAAATAGAAGTATTGTTATCAGGTTGGAAAGTTGATTATGATTTTTCTCTTTCTTCTTTTTCCTTCTGGATAACAGGTAATGTAATAGGTTTATGTGAAGATGAAGTATACTTTAAATAATGATGCAAAGCTTGTTGATATAATTTCCACTTATGTTGTACACTAAGATCATGACGTTTTAAAATATTATTCATTTCTTCATCTAAACGTGATTGATATGTATCTATGGATTTAAGATTGGATTGAATTTCATGTACAGCATTTTCAGGAACCAAAATCATTTTACGTAATTCTGACATTATTATCGACTAAAAATACTACTTCCTACTGCTGCAAGAAGTGGTCCCAAGATTAATGGTAGAAGCGCACCACCTTTATGTACTAACAACTTCTTTTTCTATTTTAATGCCGTACGTTGTTGAGTTAAAGCACGTAAGATATTTTTATGCCTACGTAAAAGTTGCTTCTGACGAGAATTTAAAGCGATGTTTCCTTTTATTGTGTTTTTAGCTACTTGAGAAGTTTTTCTTATTAAATCCCCTGAAGTATTTTGTAAAATTTGTTTTCGTTTTATTAAGTCAAACAATACATAGGGGTGAGGCTCACGCCTTACATCCTCGAACATATTCAGGATTTCCTTACAATATCGAGTTATTATTTTCCTTGCTAAATACTGAATTATAATTTATCACGATTATTTTTAAATACTATAATTTAATGTGCAATTAAACTAATATCACCTGCGTGCTTTCCTTTTGGAAATAAATTTTGAATAATAAATACTACAGTCAACTTTCTACGATGTGCATACTTTGTAAATAAATTAGCAACATCACCATTGGTGTCCGACATTAAATCATCAAGTATTAATAATGAGTATTCTTTAATTTCAAAATTATACATGTCGGGTATCCCCTCCACAAAACGTATTTTTGTATGTGCATCTATGTTTGGTATTACTGCTCCATAATACCAAATAATATCATTAAATTTTATACTAAACATTTGATCACGTTCATTAAGTAATCGGTTTACAAAACATGCCTTCCCTGCCCTTGAAGAAACAGCTAGATATAGTAGAGGAATGTTGAAACTTTAACATCTTCTACCCAAATTAAAGCTCTCGAGTTTGCACAGCAAACAATCCTACTATTAACACCGAGTATGCATTGGATACGATACTACAAAAAAAGGAATAAATTAAGAAAATTAAATAAATAAGATAGGAATAAATTAAGAATAAATTAAATTATAATATTTTCACAATCAAAGATTTTTGGGAGCTTATAAAGGAATTTTAATATTTTCAAATCAAAGATTGTTCAGAGTTTCTATAAGAAACGAACTGGTTTAAAAAAGAGACATTCAAACAGCTCATATTCACTCGTTCGTGTGCCTATAACCGTAAGGTACACTTGCACGTTTTTGTATGGGTTCATCGTCAGTTACGTTATGTTCGTCAATACGTTTATTTTTATTGACCTCACGGTGTGGCTTTGTTCCTGTACAGCTAAAGATACGAAACCCTGGTCTACGAACGATACTATTTGGATTTTCTATTACTGTGGACTCTAATTGTCCAGACACTAATTTATATAAACTCTCAAAGTCAATTTTCTGAGAGGTCCTATCGTTTAGTGTTACCCACCTAATATTGAGTATATGCCGAACCTCTCCTTGGGCAATAAAGTTTAAGTCTAGCCCACGAAGTAATAAACGCGGCTAGTATTAATTAGAAAACTAAACTCACGTTTTCAGTTTCAATGTTTCTGTGATAATTAAATGATCATCATTAATTGGGACCACATTTTGAATTTCATATCGCGCCGTTGTTAAATACCTAAGAAATGTGACTTCATCACTAAAGATTACACTATGAGACATCAGTGCGCTCTCCCCTTTTGCCATATAATGTGTTGAGGTAAAGTTTTGCACATTGGCTCAATCCGCATTTTTGTTTCGGAAACTGCCAAGTTACTTCTCACAAGAGTAGAGACAAGAAGTTATAATATTCCTTCACAAGTAATGTCTTACAACCTTTATAATCTCTTCCTGGGTAATGTCCTAAAGGCCTGATTATTGTTCATTTCCAACACAGCCTTTAATGGGAAATTACATCCTAATCCCTATGAGATTCGTAACTTTAACGTTAATAAACTGCAATTACACGTCGGCTTACAATCATTTCCTCCCAACCCCTCACCCTTGATTTTAATAATGATTTAGACCTTGTAAGTTACTATACTCTGCTATCAGGTACTGGTATATGTTATCAAAATTATTCACATACTGTTACTCTTGATGAATATCCAAATGAATATGCTCTGTATGTTTTTATTCTGTCTCTAACAGGAACTTTAGATGACAATACATGGGATGTAGTTCGTGATTCCCCTGTAAATTTAAAGGTATTATTTTCAGAAACTTTAACTGAACCTTTTACATGCATTGTGTATACACAATTTGATTCCTTAGCACAAGTAGACAAAGATAGAAATCTTTATACTGTTAACACCTTCTAATTTATTAGTTGAGTATAATCAAGGTTGTTATGCAATTCTCTCCTTTCCACGATAATAATGATAAATTTATTGTAAGGGTTTTAGGAATTGTAAATCCTGACGTTCACTTTTTTCACAACTGGATATTTAAACCGCCATATCCTTTAAATAGCTTATCTGAGCCGATCATAACTACAAACAAGTATCTAAGTGAGAATGTGTTTGGTATTAGCTGTCACGAAGGCGATGTAGAGTATTCTCATTTTAAGGAAATACTTTAAACATATTGTTCAAATACTACAAGTATTTACACTTACGGAATAACTAGAACTCTTTTCTTCAAGAAATTCTTCAAAGAAATGTTACAAATTTAGAAGAAATAGACTGTCCTAAGTATATTGCATTAATTTTTCACATTCACAAGTGTGCGCATAATAAACATTGTTACGGACAATATAGGTGCAGTGTTCATGAAGCATTACTGTATAGTGAATATGCAAAAGTGTATGATTATGTTTTACATGTAAGTAAAAGTGATAATTACATACCTACTACAATTAAGAAAAATAATCATCATGTATAGTGACGAATTGTTAAAAGTGTTACTAGCTAATTAACTGACTGGTGCAAGTGTTACTGGAATTTACCCCATTGACAAACTTCCTGTAATGATAGAACCACCTGTTGCACTTGTTATTAATCTTGATACATCTGATTCAAGTGGATCGCATTGGGTTGCAGTGTACATCGATGAGAAAAAACAACGATATCACTTCGATTGTCTTGCTATGGGCATCCCCAAGGAAATAAAAAACTTTTTATCAAAAAATACTAAGATATCTACATTATCAGGACGATGGTTCTGTGTTGTGCGGATATTTTTTCTTTTTGCATCATATTATTCGCACTCATACATTTCAAAAACTTTTAAAATTGTTTAACAAGAAAAAATTGAAAAAGAATGATGATATCGTTTATAAACATGTAAACAATTTTGAAAAGGAAACATACTTTTCAATTTTTATTATATATATTTACAATTTTTATTATATATATATTTATAATTTTTAATTACAACTTTTTAAAATTTTATTATATCTTTTTAAATAACATTCCTATATTTTATTTACAATTCTTCATTACAATCTTGATAATGCATTAGTTAGTGTTGTTGATTCTTCACATTTCCACCAATAATTCAACTGTTGTGCATTACGATATACACATCCTAATTTCTTTACAATATTTGTCTGAAACAAACAATATTCATTACATGTGTTTCCACGCAATTCATTTAATGAAGGACAGTGTATTGTTTCTAAATCAATAATATTATCTAATGCAAATTTTCTCTTAATCCAAAAAGATTTCTCTAAACCTTTACAACAAAAGGTTGAATTCTTTGTACATACCTGATATACAAGGTTGCGTATGAATGATACAGTATATCCAGTTTCGCTATCCCACTCCAAACCGTGTAAATTTAATGTTAGCCATTCATTTTTTCTAACCTAAAAACAATAAATTATATTCTATTGGTGATTTTAGCAAGCAATGGAAATTTACTGTATCATCGCATGCGCTTAGACAAAACTCACGAACAATAAGTTCGTTATCAGACATTTTAAAATCTTGAATATCAATAATATATTGATTTACGCATGGTGAAATTTCGTTTGTGCGCTCAATGAAGAATTGTGTAATTTGTCCAACAAATTCTGTATTTTTCAAAAAATCACAAGTTTTACACATAAAGCATATAAATGAGATTTCACTATGTTCTTGTTCAAACATTTCAAAACGTTCACCAAGAGTTTTATCAAGAGATAAGTATTTCGCTGCAAATTTTCCAGTATTATGAAGATGAGTACAATCATGAAGAATATTCAATTTACATTCCACGCATTCAATTGGGTTATTATCACGTAAGTATACTTTTATTGTTTTTAATACACAATTCACATTATTATGTTCAGCAGTAGATAACACACATGAAGCACCAGCACTATTCGAATACATTTTTTCAATCCGGAATGTCCGGTATCCATCTGCCTTTTCTTAATAAAACGTCAAGTAAATCCGGGTGATAGTCTGTATCATTTAATAATTCCACATATGTTTAATAACTTTTTTCTCTTTTTAATATTCCAATAATATGTGTATTTGCAGACAAGTAAAACACATCTTCTTCAACACTAAAACTTGCTATAATACTCCAAGCTCGGATTTCCAATGATTCTGGGGATACATTCTTACAATCATGACCATAATCATGATAAGATCCTTCTCTACAACCGTCGCATAGTAATGTATCGTTAAAATCCCATTTTTCAATAGTCCTCTTTATACATTCTCGATCTACTTTTTGACTATTAGGACAACAATCTAAACTCCAAAATCTCGATTTTCTTGATAATACAGGCGGTGATGAGGGTGAGGTTTCTGAATCTGTTAGCACTGGTGATTCTATTGCGTCAATATCAAATTCTTCACCTGACGATGATTCGTATATTTCTGTTTCAGCATCAGATGATGATGCTTCAATATTGCTATTGTAATTATCCTTTTTCTCATAGGACTGCATGACGTATATATATTTTTTCTCTTATAACCTGTATTTAAAGTATTTTGATACCCACAAAGTAATCGCCTGTTCACCTTACGCAGTGCCAAACTTGTTTTCTATTAGTCGTCGCATTCTGTGATGCCTACCCACCGTGGCGCCAAACTTCTTTTCTATTAGTCTTCTTTTAATATTATGTAATAAAATAAAATAAAATGACGTCATTTTGACTTATCCAATTAAAATATTTTAATACACTCAGAGCATAGCTGTTCTATTTGAATAAAAAAATTATTACATCACAATCAAATGTTTAAAATAACGAGTTTCCAAAGGAAACGATAGAATACATAAGCAGAGTATGCTATACATACGATCCGGTTAAAGAAATCACGTGATACAAGGCACTCTTGATTCAGCTTTCCTGCTCTCATTTTTCCCAGGATACTTTGAGGCCACGTGGAGGTATTGTGGTATTTTTCTACAGAACAAGTAAATACTGCTTAAACAATTACGCTATTGTTTCAAGATGACAAAAAACCATCTTAATTGCGCCGTAGCTCATTTTAATAACAGAGGATGCAATACAAATGAAATGATGTTCCATTGATTCCCTGAAAATGATGCACTTCGAAGAAGATGGCTTTCCCGCTGTAAGCAAAATAATTCTTTTAATATGGATAACGCACGAATATGTTCTGTTCACTTTTCACCACAGGATTATCAAAGGGTCTGAAAATGAGCTTATAGTTTTCCCGCTAAAGCAGTATTTAGGATCTGACGTTCTTCTTTCATTATTGATACCAAACTGGCATAGGAGAAAAAACTAGACGCTAGTCAAGTTGAAAACCAGGTCTGTAACAACAATAATTTATTTTACTTTTATTGACATTTGTTTCTGAGGGTCTGAAAATTAACGAGTTTATGTACGTAAAGCGAAATGGAAGGGGGGTACCAACGAGAATATAAATGTATGCTGTCATATATTCTTTAGTTTAAATTATATTCTGAAGTTTTGTTGAATATCTGAATCATTATTCTGGCAAACTACTCAACGTGCACTTTGAGCAGAACATTCATAGAAACCTGTTACGAACTGAAATTTACCTAACATTACCTAATCTAATCTTGTCTAAACGAACCGTACTTCTTACGTAAAAATTACATTGATTTTATTCTTTCTCCAATGCCACATCATATGACAAAATTACTTGTTCTGCTCAAAGTGCACTCTTACCATTATTCTTATAATTTAAGGCCTGATCGACAGAGGAAGCTAAGCCACGAAAACTAAATTCTAAGAAATCGAAGGGTGAAGTGTAGGACAAAGAACTGCTAATTTTCCCCTGTGAAGGTGGTTGTTTTATGTATGTATACCACTCTATAGATATCTGTGAAACTTGTAACCTGTAACACATAATGTAAAGTATGTTATATTGAGTAATAAACAAATATTAGTAATGTAAAGGAAATATTTTGCAGTGACGATATCTGACAGTTTGATTAATACACACTAAATACAATAGGTTAAGTTAGATTTCTACCCTAACCTAAGTAAATTAGGTTCGATTATGTTAGATTAGGATAGATAAAATTTCTAACATAACCTAACCTATCCTAACACAACCTGCCTATTGCTTTATGTCTTTTACTACCTGAAATGCTCTTATGGAGAGGACTTGTTTGTGGAAATATTTGAACTCCTCCGCCCCCTTAGAATCCAGGTTTCAATGGAAATGTAATGACAAAAATCTATAATCTCAACCCTTCCCCACGTGCAAAGAGGATAAATTGGGATTTAAACGGTATCCGGAGAGTGACCCCGAAAATTATTGACTGGACACCAATTTCGGCTGTTTTCAATTATTTGTCGTCTTTCCTATCTCCTCTCATCCCCGAGACGAAAAATGATAAGATCTTAAGTTAGCCCTGGGGGCATAAAAGTACCAAAAACACTTGGAAGTTGGACAAGGAGAAGTTAGTCAAACATTATTACAATATTTATTTATATAAATAGAAAATGTCCCTTCTTCCCCTTAAAACGGAAATTTTCAAAACAATGGGACATGTTTTCCCTTAAGTTTAATGAGTTTATATACCAAGCTTCATCTTTCTAAGTTGATAGGCTCGTAAGATACCATATTTTAGGTACAAATTTTGAACTTTTTCTACTTCCTTAGTATTCGCCCTTTAATCAAAGTAATGTGATAAAAATCTTAGTCAGGCCAGGTCAACTCATGTACTAAAAATTTATAAAAATCGGCCCAAAGGTCTAGGATAAGTTAGCTAACAAAAATTATATTCATTTTTATTTGTATAGATAATTAATCATTATTGACGGTATTTATTTATTTATTGAATTATATTGTCTCATTTGTGAGTAGAAAAGACTCATTATTTGTAGTTGGAAACACAAGGAAGTTCATAAATATGTTTTGAATCCAGTTATACGAGTAAAGCGCGAAGTGTAATAAGCAGACAACAGAAAAATCTTCACCGATACCTCCACATGACGTCACGGGCAGGAAACCAATCAGAACTCTAATCGCGAACTGTGGCTACCTGTTATTTTATATACCTTGTGTTTATTCATTCCGAGATTAAAATCCAGCTTGTTAGTAGACGGAATACACAGTTTCTGGAAAATTATATATTAACGCCATAAGATATTTGTCATACTGTCTTACATATTGCAGAAAGTGTTTGGAAACATTTGTACAGATAAAGATTATATGATGTCAAAATCTATAGTAAATTGTTTGGTAACGGCTATCTGCATTTACCTTATCAATTGTATGTGTTTAATAGTCATTCCACGTTTAGCAATAACAATAACCTTTTTAAATATTTCTACAGGAAGAAAACCGTCAAAAACAGGTCCTTCCGAGCATCAAAGTCGAGTTGTCACTTAGAACTGTCGCCCGATTGAGGTGCAAGTGGCAGAGTAATTCAAGCAGCATCTCCCGTAGCCTTTGTCGATAATAACGATCCGCTGCAGGTTACATGACATGATATACGGGTTCGGGTTGCACAGGCGAAATCGCGAACCCAGACGTGCTGCAAACATGCAATATGAACCGCTGATGACTGGAAACGTGTAATGTGGCAGCATGAGTCATCTTTTATCAAACCACAGGCTGTGCTTATGTGTGACGGACGCCAAAAGAAGCGTATGATCTCCATTGTCTCTGTCCAACCATGAAACATGGTGGCGACTTTGTGGTGTTATGGGCTACTATACTATGGTTTTCAATGGGTCCAATGCTGACTCTTCCAGAGTCACCGCACTGCCCGTGATTTATACTCCAGGATGGTATTGCGCCCGTTCATACAGCTGCGGTTGGTTGCGTCATGGTTTGAGGAGCATCGAGATTAATTGATCACCTCCTCTGGTCCGCCCAGTTCTCGGACTGAACATAATTAAACATCGGTGGTCTGTTTTGGAGACACGAATCCGTCGAAGATTTCTGATTCCATCCTCTCGCAGGAAACTTAATGATCCACTACACGCCTAAAGGTATATTATTGCACCTGCTACCTTTCACTACCATTATGACTAGATTCCACGTCTCATCAGAGTTGTTTTGATTGCTAAAAATGGTAAAGTGTCATATTAATCTGTTAAGTTGCACCCTTTTCAGGTGTTGCTATTCTAAGCAAACAACCGAAACTTTCAGGGATGTGAAAAGTACAAAACTATTAGTCACATATCGCATGCAGCAAAAATTATGCTTCAAATACTGAACAGATTATATGGAAGAACGAATAAAGAAGTTGAGCAGGAACAGTTCGGGCTTAGGAGGGGAAAGGGCACAAGAGATGCAATTGACTTTCAGGATAAGCGCTGAAAGTTGTATCTAGGTATAGAAAAGGGGAAAACGTATATGTTATATTTATTGATCTAAGAAAGGCTTTCGACCGGATGAATTGAAACTTGTTGATGGGAGATCTAAAGAAGATTGAGTTGGAGTGGAAAGATCGAAGATTTATAAGACACTTATATATGAACCAAAATGTGGATGTTAGAATAGGGGCAAAAGTAACAGAGGAGAGTTCAATTGGAAAGGAGTTCCATAGGAATGTTGTCTCTTGACAATGCTGTTTAATATAGGGGAAGGTGGGATAAAGCCGGATATCCTTCTTCAAGTAAATGAACACTCCTCTCCTCCTCTAGGTGAGTGAACTAGGTGAGTGAACTTGTAAAGAAGAAGCGGCCATTACAACAATCGTCTGCGATTAGTTGTGTTTTGTTAGTAATGCTTTCTGTGTTGTCATACATTTATATTTCGTGTTTTACACGTTAAATTTTCGAGTTTTCTTCAATGTCTGTAGCCAAGAATAAATAGGTAAGCAGCATTACAGCATGTAGATTGTTTTCGCAATAAGTAATCGTATATAGTTGTTCGCTAGGTTTTGTGATACTATGTTTTATTTAACAAGTAAAAGTAGGGTGACACCGGATACCTATGATGGGGCATGGCTGGCCAGTACCCGGTTGTAACTCACTAGTTTCTGGAAGTGAAAATAGCTGATTGTTTTTTTTTTTTTTAAGTGCGTCTAACTGATCTGCAAATAACAGAAGTATTTTAATAATTAACATAACAATAAAAATTATTATTTGTGTTGGGCTTATAAGTCTGAAAATGTTGCAGACTAAAGGATTTGCAACAATAAACTCTATAAAACACTATAACACTAAAAGAGATAGCAATTACTATCTTAAAATGATCATCTCGGAATCTCTGCACGTTAGAGATATGAAATTGGATATACAGACGTCTCATTTAAAATAATTAGGCACATGTTTCAGCACTTTTTGATATTTGATCTAGGAAAGGCAAAAGGGATGGGATTATAATTGTTATAATTGGATGATCATATCTCGAATTCTGATTAGATTAGAAATATGAAATGTACGATTTTTCAGTTAAATAATTGAAGCCATGTTTCAGATTTTTTTTAAATTACATTTTCCGTGGAAAAGGCGGGTAGAAGAAAAGAATTAGAGTTGCAATTGTTAAAATAGGATGGCCATATCTCGAAATCCATTTAAGTTAGATGCATGAAAGTTAGTATTTAGACTTTTCATTTAAAATAATTTAAGCTGTGTTTTAGTATTTTTAATGCTACCTTTAAAAGGGAAGAAAAAGGCTGAAAGGAAAAGGGCGGATGTTGTAATTGTTAAAATAACATGGCCATATCTCGAAATCCTTTAAGAGTAAGGACATATCGATTGAAGACTTGTTTCAGCGGTTTTTGATGTTTCCCTTAGAAGGGAAGAAAAAAAAAAAAGGATGTGCGTTACAATTGTTGTAGTAAGATTACGATATCTTGAAATTCCTTAAGAATAAGAGTCATGTTGATTAAAGACGTGTTTCGGCGTTTTTATTGTTTTAATTTTTCCTTTACAAGGAAAGAAAAAGACGGGAAGAAAATTTGGGGTTATAAGTGTTAAAATAAATGACCATATCTCTATCTCCAGTAGTCGAAGTGAGACAGTATGAGATGGTATGCCATACGCCTCTGGTTTTTCAGTGATGAAGGCATACCGTCTCTGGTGTTTTAGTGATCAAAACATACCGTTACCGCCACTGGAGAATAGATGCTTAATACTTTTAATAAATCCATTTTTATACACAGTAATTGACGAATAACTTTGCACGTAAAAAGATGTTTTTCTTATGTAGAAATAACTTCTAAGTGGACAACATCGACATTTTTGTTACCTTTTTCTTACGTTTTGTTTTTAAAATGAGGTGTCTTCAAAGAAATTCATTTGGTTTATATTTCGATGTGCCATATTGAATTGTTTCTTTCGTATGTATGTGTGTGTCTTCTTGTCTTAAGTCATACAAATGTAGTATTTTAAGCATGAGCGGATTTAGGGGTTGTCTGCTGTGTGGGCGATTCTTCCGGGGTTTGGAATACCCCTCAGTCGAGTGGGGGGTCCGGAGCTTTCCTGCAGGAAATTGTTAATATAAAACCTCGGTTTTTGAGCATTTTCGTGTATAATTCTCTGGGATAGGTGCTGATTGCCACGGAAGCTGACTGCCACAGCCAATTATTGGTGCTGACTGCCACGACTGTCGCTGATTGCAAATATGAAGGTGCTGACTGCCATGACGGCGTGCTGACTGCCACGAGCCTGAGAGAAACTGTATTTGGAAAGAGAAGAATTAATCCCTCATACTAAATTTATGATTATTAATTAATTTAGTAGGGATTAATTTAGTAATCATCACAACAAATCTATGTGGCATCCTATAAGTTACAAAGTTGCTCACTAAGTGGAACGACATACACTTGGATGTTTATAAAGGGATTGTCTTTTCTGTTATATGTACAATTTGCACATTTCATTGTTTATATTAATTGTTTTATTCTATTATTTAATGGATATGATGGTCTGAAGCCAGCTGACAAGGGAAGTTTGGGAGAAGCACTCGCCTGCAGAGAAATAAGCATGTCATTTGAAGGACCAATTCATGCTGATTACAACAGGTAATAAAACTCCTGTACGTTGAGAACTATTCGAGATATTCAGCTAGGAAATTTATATGAGAAAATGAGTGGATGCACGTTTCAATGCGTTAAGTATTCTCACCCATGGCGAAGCCTGGTGGTTTGAACTTGCTATTGCTTGATCACTGGGGTCCACTCACAGACAATTTGTCTATTACAAGTTGCATGATGGATGGCAAAGACCTAGTGGTTGAGAAGATACCAAAGAATTGCACACGATTTGTGCAACCATTTGATGTGTTTTGATTCCGATCAATCAAAGATTATGGCAGGAGATTTGTACATAGTATGAATCTTCTTCATCTGGACGTTATAATGTACCAACGAAACAATCAAATAAAGTTCGTGTCCATACTAATCACTTCCGATCACCGTGATACATTGGATTGTTTCAGTTTGCGTTCTGCAAGGCAGGTTAAGAACAAATTATAGGCCTATATCTTTTGAATCACTTGTCGAATTTGCTTTTTGCTTTGGTTCTGCGAACTGTTCTCTTAACGGATGCAACATAATTGCACATATAAAATGTTCATGGTGCAAGGGAGTATTTTGCCTGCGTCATTTCTTCATAAAATAGAAGAACAACAGTGATCAATTTTCATCTCTAACCTATGATTATTGTGAACAATGTAATGACTAATTGTATCTAACAAACCCGTTAGTTATTGCGAAACACTTTTTTTCTGTTACTTCCGATAGCTTTCAATTCGTATGTCAATATTCGTTACTAATTACGTTGTACTTAACGCGTATAAATGCGCATATCCTCATTTTCTCATATAAACTTCCAAGTTGAATATCTCGAACCGTTCTCAACCGTACAGGAATTTTATTAGCTTGTTATAATCAGCATGAATTGGGACTTCAAATGGCATGCTTAGTTTCACTGCTGGCAAGTGTTTTCTCCTGAACTTCCCTTGTGAGGTACAGCCAGCAGTGCTTTTTTGATGGAACTTTCAAGAGCTGCTCGAAACAATTTGCACAGCTGTACACAGTTCATGCTGACATATGGAGTTCAAGTGATAATACATAAATTGTACCAATTTTGTACGCACCGCTCCCTGACAAAACTGAAAGTACACTCATGTCCAAAATTATTGTCGCATATCTATAACTGTCTTCTTGTAAGAATATAATTTGATAATTTTGCAGAGTACTTTAAGTACTTATATTATGTGTATAATCAGGAAATTTATATTTGTGATAAATTTCATAGGAAAAGAATTATAAATACGAAAATCATAGTGAGTAAAATAAAATGTAACTAAATGGACAAGAAAATTTTATTTTCGTTCTATTGTTCTTATTTACTGCTCTTTTGACATGAAATTTACCACATACTTGTCTTTGCCGATTATACACATACTAGTCTAACATTATAAGAAATACCGGGCGAATTCGTTATCAAATTATATTACTAGAACAACATATTTATAATCATGTGACAATAATTTTGGACATGAGTGTACATACAGAGACCTATTTACCTTTGTTAGGTGTTGGTCTGAACAACACGATCCTAAGGATCATCTAGTTTCTTTCATGCTTCTTGGCGTCCGGTAATGTTACGTCTAGCAACTTTCTCTCAGGCTCGTGGCAGTCAGCACCTTGATATTGGCAATCAGAGCCAGTCGTGGCAATCAGCACCATTAATTGGCTGTGGCAGTCAGCACCCCACCTATCAATGCAACATAAGGAGACATTTTTAATTTTTTTCAGAAAGTTGTTGGCGAAAGATCAAAGTCTCTTCATGCCTCCCCCTTCACTGTTACTAAAGAGAAGCTCTCTAATGGTTTTCAGTAATTATGTAAGTAGAAATGCAATTTTTTAGGCAACATACCCTCACTGTATTTTAACATTTACATAGCTGGTATGTCGAGTTTAAATCATAATAAAACAAACCGCCTCTGTTTGTTTTCCACTTCAAATACTGTCGAAATCCCTTAGAGGAAAAGGTTTAAATATGGGCTACCACTTTTATTTTCGTTCTCATTTTCAAACAATGTATATAACTGAAAGTTTCAATTTTCAATAATATATTTCAAAGATTACTCTTTACTACAAATATTATAAAGTAAATAAAAAGTACATATTTCTTTGGAAAAAAAAACTAATTTTTTCAGGAGCTCCAAAATTTAAGTTTTTAAAAACTGATCTAAATATGGGCCCCAGTTTTAAAAAATCGAAAATAAATACATAGACCTTAAAAGAATACAAATCAAACAGTAAGATTAATCCAAATGCAAATGAACGTTCTACTTGCAAAAATCACATATGTATATGTCAGCATCTGCACCCCCACATTCAGTGTGTGCCCACATCAAACACATTTGGCACATAACCCGCAATTCGTTAGGACGGTCCTCTGAAAATTTCATATCACAAAACATGAAGTTTGCATTCATCGTTCTCTTATGGAATTCTCTGTCATATCGGGAGTTCAATATCACTTTCCCCGCTGTCAATTAATTTAATACCAAAACAATCTTCATCTTCTGAATCACTACACTCCTCGTTTTTATCTTTCTTCTTTACCATTTCTGATTTTTTTCTACTCTTCTCCGTTTCGATCCCTTTTCCCCCTCTGCTTTCCTGGAACAACCTTGTTTTCTCAAATTTTTACTGCCATCTTCTGTTTTCCTTAGAGTTTTCAAAATCCAAATGCCTTTTTTCCTGTTTTCTTTTCGTTGCTGACTTTGCCATCGAGGCGGACAAAGCACCGTTATATGGAGAACCTGTTATGCAGGAGGCACCTGCAGCCTTCGGACCTCGATTACTAACCTTCTTCTTAATTGCAGGAAGTGGTGAAATGTCGAAAGATGTAACAAGACCCTAGCCCATATTTAGACCAGTCATTGTAGCCCATATTTAAAGAATGACGCCAATTTGTTTTGAAATGTTTTGATGATGTATCCTTATAAATACTTATGATTTAAACATGCAAATTATAAACGCTATGTAATAAGAATACAGCTCATATAAGGCAATTGGTTAAAGTATGTGTGGAAACAAGAAACGTGAAGTATATACATACCTACAAAACTTTTAGCACGACGAAATTGTCTTCTGCGCACTGAACAGCCAACAAACACAAGTACACATGCTCTGATCTCGCCCCCAACTGGTGTCTCGTCTTTTGTGTATACAAGTAACGAGCTCTTACAGTTTCCGCCTCAGTGCAGCACTGTGGAGCGCAGATATTGCTGGTAGCCCATTTTTAAACCCTAGCCCATATTTAAACCTTTTTCTCTAAGAGTAGAGACAAGCTAATTAAAGACTTGTTTCAGCGTTTTCTAATGTTTCCGTTAGAAGGGAAGGAAAAAGGATGGAGGTTGGAATTGTTATAATAAGGTAGTAATACCTCGAAAAATAAAATGAAATCTTTAAGTTTAATGTCCCACAGTCACGCCGGTTAGGCTAAAGGAGACGGTGATAATGAGAAATGAGTGAAATGAAGAAAAAGGGAGGAAACGGGAGAACCCCGAGAAAACCCACGAGCACTGTGTTTGTCTACCACAAAGTCCACACGGCGCGAGCTGGGATCGAACCAGGGACACCAAGCACCGCAGGTGAACGCTCTACCACTGAGCAACCGCGCCCCCTCGTACCTCGAAATCCCGTAATATTAGAGATATGAGGCCGAGAAAGTATGGGATTCTGGGAACGATGTTCTGAGCTAGCCAAAGGCTACTAATTAATAGAATATCAGTAACAAAGGAAGACTAGGGAGGATCTGTATCTGATTCGATTATAGTATAATTCTATTGTAAGTTCTGAAAATAAATCCAGTATGTTTTTTTTTATTCTTTATTTTAAAAATAGGGGTCGTCTTGAATCTATATATATAAAAGAGAACGTACAATTTTTTGTCCGCTCATCACGCTAATACGGCTGAACCAATTTCTTTCATTTTTGGGGGGTTATTAGGATTTGGACCCTAGATGGTTTTTATCATATCACTTTAATTTTTAATTACCAGTGTCTTGAGATAATTGACCATTCAGGTGTCCATAACGTACAAATCCTTTGTTATTAGTTCATCATAGGTAAAAATAAACGTATTTATATGCAACCCGCATGACCGTGTCACTCGGCGGGTTAACATAAATGACAGGCGATATACAGCGGAAAATAGCTTGAATCTTCTGTTTAAAATTTTTTAATTGATTTGCTTATTTTTACAGACACTTTTACAATATGCCAGCACCGGGATGACCGCAGCGAAGCGGGGCGGGTTAACATAAATGACAGGCGATATAATGTTAAGATTTACTGCAATCTTCTATGGTTTTTATCATATCACTTGAAAGCGAAAAAGTAAAAATTATCTAAGTAACAAAGTTTATTGCGTTCCGGGGTGACCGCAGCGAAGCGGGGTGAACGCTGCTAGTTAAGAAATATATGCTATATTCTCTGAATATTGGGCGATAAAAAAATAATCAATTGTTTGAATCAATTAAATTTCCATCTCTGGAAATTTGTTCAAGAATTTTGATAAGGGGATGTTCTATCAGTTGTTTACCATTGGTTTTACATTCCTTTAATTCGAAGTTTAAACATAAATAAATGTATGTATATTCTTCATATTAATGAATGAACAAATATGTTTGAATGTCCTTCAGATGAAAATACTTAAAATAGCACGTTTGTTTTAGTTTGAGCATCTTGCTGAATTCACACGCTCATTCCGCTTTTAACATCTTATGTGACAGAGAGAGAGAGAGAGAGAGAGAGAGAGAGAGAGAGAGAGAGAGAGAGAGGCTGTAATTTCAAGGTGAGCGCGACTTGAAACAATCGCTAACTTCACTGGATACAATGGACTGATGCATGTAGTCTGACGTTTGTTTCTGTCACCCGCCACAGTCAGAAGCAAGTTGACTTTCAACGGAAGTGGTGCTGGCTCAAATCATGTGGCCTACTTTGTAGCACAGTTAAACACGAGTTTCTCTTCCTTTTTTTGTCATTTTACTTTCGTCTTTCCTTCGATATCTTTCACGTGAACCTACAAGGAATGATGAACTTTAAGGTTGTTCTACCGGTAATCGCTGCTGTTGTTCTGGCTTTCTTTGGAAATGCAGCTGCAAAAGTAAGTGAAGACTTTGTTTTAATTATTATTATTTCTGGACTGTAAACTTTTACAAATTTAAACTTATCTTCTTCTTTTCTCTGTCGGCGTTGTAACGAAACAAAGGTTTATTGCCCGTGGTTTTTATTATAGCTACGAGAAGAAACTAAAAATGTGAAGGTCATTTTAAAGTAGATAAAGGTTTATTTCCGTATTTCTTTCAGGGATCTATTTTATAAGACCTATATGTTTCACAGTGACTTAAGATAGACAATTTTTCTGTTAAAACAATTTTGAGGAAACAACTATACGTGGTTACACAGAGAAAGCTGAAATACCGCTTGTTTTATCATACGATGAAGTTCGAAAATGTATAACAATAATCTTCAACGTATGCCAGAGACTAAAAATACAATTTATGTAGCCTACAAGATAAAGTTGAAAACAATAGTATGAGGGATATTTAAATGCTTTTGTGTAACGCAATTTCTTGCCTTGTAGTACGTAAGAAAATATGTATTGCAGAAATGAAATGTTACCAGTCAAATAACTTGGGTCAAGACTAAGCATGAGAATGAAAAATGGGTGGGAATTACAATTATGATAATATGATCTACATACCTTGCAATTCTTAACGTTAGAAATATTAAGTTCGGTAACTGATCTTCTCATTTAAATTAATTAGACATGTGTTTCACCGTCTTTTGATATTTGCCCCAGAACGAAAAAAGAAAAGTGCAATTCTACGATTTTTGTAATAAGATGATCATATCTCGAAATTCCTTCAGAATAAGGGACATATTTATTAAAGCTGGTGTTTCGGCGTTTTTTGATGTTTTTCTTAGAAGAGAAGAGGGTATATATAAGTTGTGACTGATTTTCGACATGGTTTCTGTCACAATTTTTTGGTTTCATGCCCATGTGTAAAGAAATTGGGTGATAACAGTAATCGTATGGTGAATAGAAAATTGTGAAAATGAGATTTGAGGAAACTAAGAACATGATTTCCGACATCGAACTGCCTGATATGATTGAATGACTAATGGAATTGAACAAGACACTCTTCGCATCGAAGACGAGCGAGCTACCACTGAGCCACCTTACTTTCTATTGGCAGAAAGAATTTATATTTGAAATCAACCTAATATTTTATTTAAACAACCTAAACTAATATCGTAGTTTATTATTATTATTATTATTATTATTATTATTATTATTATTATTATTATTATTATTATTATTATTATTATTATTATTATTATTATTATTACACGGGGACACGATGGCTCAGTGCTAGAGCGCTTACCTCTGGTGCGTGGGGTCCCTGGTTCTATCCCCGCCAAGAAAGTTTGTGGTGGACAAAATCGTGCTCGTTTGTTTCCTCGGGGTGCTCCCGTTTCCTCCCATTTTATCATTCCACCAATTCTTAAATAATCATTCATTTGCTTTAATTATCGTCTCCATTAGCCTAAAGGGCATAATCGTGGGACGTTAAACTCAAAGATTTCATTCTATTATTATTATTATTATTATTATTATTATTATTATTATTATTATTATTATTATTATTATTATTATTAAACACCGTATGCTTGGGTTTTCTAGAATTTCTCGGTTCCTCTCATTTTCTTTATTCCATCGTCTCATTTATTATCATCACGTTCTCCTTTAGCCTCGAAGCATAAAACATGATGATGATGATTATTAAAGAAGATTACATTGAGAACTGAGTTTGACAAACCTTTAAGAAACTTTCTTTTTCTGTCGAAAGGTCGCTGATCCCAGCAGAACATTAGATGCTGGCAACCTATACTCACATTAATTTGTTTTTTTTTTTTTTTTTTTTTTCATTTTATTAATTAACACTTTCTCTATAGCTTGAAGCTTAGGTGCATTGAAGACTAATTTATAAAACGAAAGAAAAGAAACGAGTAAAAGTTTAGAAAAGTTTATTTAGTCTATAGCTTCTGTCGGGGCCGGATTAAGGGAGGGGCTTAGGGGGCCTATAGCCTCGGGCCTCCAGTATGCCAGAGGCCTCCATTCTGATCAAAATCTCAACTGGCTATCTAAAAAGAATCATGAAGATACAATCATCATCATAAATTAAAATATGACCAAAAATATGAAACACATTCCCTTAACTTTCCTACTGTACTTTCACATAAATGTAGGCTATTAGGCGAAGTCAGCTGGAGCCACATACGTATTTTTTCTCGCCCCGGGCCTCCAGATGGGTTAATCCAGCCCTGGCTTCTGTGTAAAAAAAAAAAGAAAAAGAAAAGAAAAGAAAGAAAGAAAGAAAAAGAAAAATAAAGAAAGAAAAAGAAAAAAGAAAAAGAAAGAAAGAAAGAAAAAAGCATTTCGGAATTTAGTTGTTCAAATAAATATTAAT
Organism: Thermobia domestica; assembly: GCF_964235325.1. Lineage (NCBI taxonomy): Eukaryota > Metazoa > Arthropoda > Insecta > Zygentoma > Lepismatidae > Thermobia > Thermobia domestica. The sequence goes on along the minus strand of NC_137460.1, from coordinate 204,767,683 downwards.
TATTAATATAACAAATGCTTCTTATAATAACGATATCCCCCTCCCCAATAAAAAAAGAACTTCGTAATTCGATACATTTATATACTTTGATAATAAAAACATACTTGTTTAGCAGAAAAATTGTCGAAGTGTCCTATTGAAAAGATGTCGATTTAATCTTTCACTTCGTTTCTACTCTTCCTTTTCTTATAAAAGAAATCTAATATTTTTTCTGAGAGTATAGCTGGCAGTAGTTAACAATTACTTATCTTTTCGGATTCAGAATAACACAGAGGTCTGCACGGGCTCGGACCTACAAAGCATAGATCAATGCGGGGCCGGGCCGAGCTGCGGCCGTAAATTTTTTTTTTTTTTTTTTTTTTTTTTTTTACATATAATCATATTTCTCGGGCCTTTTCGGGCATAACTTTGTAAATATACTGTACAACAATATTTATCGGACCGTTCTTTCTGGAGAACTTTGAAAGCACATTTAAAATTTATAACTTAAGACGCCCACAGTAAAAATCTGATTGTAATTGTGCAATTGGGAGTAAAGCTACCAGTACTTGTGCCGTGGAGAGAGAGATAAACTAAAAGTAACAGAAATAAACATATTTAGCTTATCTGAGAGTGAAAGTTTGAGCAGTTAGTGTGTGGATTCCATTCTTTTCTTTATAGCAATTGACAATGACTGCTCTGAGGAATATCTGAACGAGTTCAGTACACATCCAAATGCATAAGAATTTGCACATATTGACATTTTGTTTTAAATATTTGGAGTATTCATGTTTCCGTTTCATGAGAATTTATATAAATGAAATGAAATGATTTAAGCTAACTCCCACGTTCATGCACCGAGGCTAAAGGAGACGAAATTTATATAAATTACCATTTTCTTTAAAGAATTCATATAGTTAGTAAGTGTAAACGATAATCACAGATACAATTAAGAAAAACTTTTGTCAAAATGGTCGAATGCGGGGTTGAATCCCGGACTTCCCGACAGAAGCGCAAAAGCTAACCATTCACTCATGGTTGTTGTGCAGTTGTGCTTAACTTAAATATATTCTCTCTCTATATGTAAAATTAAACCTCTAATTGCTTTAAATAAAAATACAATTATGCATTAATTATTAAATTTCTGTAATTCGGACTTTGGGTCTCATTTGTTTATCACACGAGTTTCGGCCGGGCTCGGGGCTAAAGGCTAAAACATATTTCGGACTCGGGTCGGGCCTCACACTATAAATTCACGGGCCGGGCTCAGGCTAAAAATTTCGAACCGTACAAACCTCTATAACAAGGTTCAATACTACATAGACGTAGTGTCTTGTAGTATTGGATCCGCCCCCGAAAACTTTAGGCACGTCCCAACAAAAATTTCTGGCTGCGCGCCTGTACTTTACATATCTTGTGATCCTTGTAGTATGCACTAGAATTTGCATGCACATATACGGAGCCTAGTACTACAGAGTTCATCCATGGTACAAAGAGTCACTGAAACTTGTGTTGGAGAACATGTCCATAGGCGGGTTCCGGAACTCAAGCACTCATTCGGCACCTTTAATAGAAACTTAGTACACGTTCCGAATTAGCACAGATGTTGGCCCAACAATTTTTCGACGAATTCACCCCTTCCGAACCTTGCGTCAATGATCTGTGCTTGGAATTCTGCATTGGAATTAAGTTCGAAATGACACATCTGTAAAGTGAAAAAAAAAATCATGTAATGTGAACCTTACCAATGAATATAATCTATTTAAACGAAGCTCACAAAGAATATACAAATTAAATTAAAAGCATCCAATATTGCTAAACACAAACACGTTTGAAATGGGGGAAACAAAATCTCAAATGTTTATTTTGAACAATTTTGTCTAATACAAAGTCTAGGCAATCGTGTTAAAAAAAAATACAAAGTTAAAATAATTTTACAATTCATTTGATTTCAGTAACCTATTTATATATTTGATGGTCTTTCAGACATTCAGTGTGAAGTTCCCCATGGCAGGAACAACTGGTATATTGGATCTGATAAAAGAGAGATTTAAAATAATAATAATACGTTGTAATTTATGTGTTAAGTACCGCAGCGTCAGCACTGAGCATACATTGAAAAAAACGTAAAGTATGCGCCTAGAATCATGCTCGTGGATTTTCTCGAGGTTTTACTGTCTTAGGAAAAGATTTTAATTTAATAACAGATTACCTATCTCACCAATTTTGCTTCGGATATATAGGCCTACTATATGTTCTTTCAATCTCTTTTCATTTTTGATACCATCCTTTTATTCAGTTGAATCAGTATTATTGAATAAATTACTTCGATATGCTGTTCATTTGACCTGATCTCATTAGACACTTGTCCAGTCATCAAAATTTTGTTCTTTAGAATCAGAACCATAGGAAGTAGGAAACATAGGGAGTCACTGAGAAATGGTAGAAAAAAATAAAATCCTTAGTTTTGCGTCCCACGATTATAGTTTTCAGATTGAATAGGATTGGAGTTATTTGTCCTTTTCAGCATCAAGGCAATATGAGATGTTGATTCACAATTTAACATGGGATTCGAACTGCCCGAACTCCTGCCGGACTAGCCAAAGACGCGTACACTGGCCACGAGGACGAGTATCTCTCTTTTTTACTTTTCAGGTTAATGAATTGGTGGAAGGAAATGGAAGAGCCGAAAAATACGATACTGTCCACCGAAAATTCAATCAACGCATACATCAAATCAGAAGTCCCTCGCAGTAGAAATGAACACTCTATCATTAAACCACTCTTCTGTCTCGCAGAGATGTCCATGCTCGCAATCTGTGCTGTCACGCTCAAAATGGACTTCAAGCTTAGTACAGAATGAGAGCATGCCCTTGTAGCCACTGGCCTATTAGTAGATAGCAAATCAGAGCTCTAGTCCAAGCTGGTCCAAGATCGAGCTGGTACCAGCCTTATTGAGGATAGCCAGTCCAATTTCCATACAGTGCAAGTCTGTAAGCATGATTCTCACTGAAATTGAAGATAGTGGGTCTTACGCAGAGTCGCTTTTAACGTTGAGTTAAGAGCTTGACTAACACGTGATGCTAACTTCTGTGTTTAGTAACAAGTAAGTGAAGTTAACAACGATTTATATTGAAAAAGGTAAATCTCGACTTTTTCGCATGGAGCTCCATACAATTGATAGATGGAGTTTGCACTGTCATGTTCGAGCTGTGGCATAAGCTATGTAGTAAGCATTTGTAGAAATGTTTGTCCAGTCACAGTTTCTTCGTCAAAGAAGTACGGACCATAAACTTTTGAAGATGAAATTGCACAAAACACATTCGTCTTCGGTGAATCACGCACAATTTCACAAATTTGGTGAGGCATCTCAGTTCCCGAAGTGCAAACATTTTGTTTATTCTCTCTTCCTGTCACATGGAACGTAACCTCATCACTGAAACAAAGTTTGCCCAAAAAGCATCATCAACACTACTCTTGAAATGACTAACAAAAAGTCTTGTGACACGTGTGATCATTAGGTGTTAAGTGTTGTAACAAATGCACTCGATACGGATACATCTTTAAGTGTTTAGGCACTACACGCCAAACAGTTGTTTGAGGCATTGGAAGCTCTTTGCTACCTCTCCTTGTTGACTTTTGTGGGCTGCGTTGAAAACTGGTTCGAACCCTTTCGACATCTGCCTCAGAAGTGGACGGCCTACCTGGCGATTTTTCTTCACAAATGCATCCCGTTCTGTTGAATTTGTCATACCACTTACGTATGGAGTTCTTTGATGGTGGATCTTCATGAAGTTTTGCGCGGAACTCGCGTTGAACACTAACAATAGACCGACAAACGTGAAACTGTAAAACGCAAAATGTTCTGTCTGCACCACAGGCAGTCATCTTGGAACCAATCACTCTGCCACCTAGCGGATAAATTTTAAACTATTACGCTCGTTCCAAACAAAACGAGGATAATATTAAAAGTATTTCCATAAAGATTTCATTGTTGATAGAGTATTATCACTTATAGAACGTTTCCTTATCGTTCAGATCATTTTGAATCACGCTGTATATATTTATATAGATAGGTAGATAGATAGACCTCATTTTACATTCTGATTTCTACGAAAAATCTTCCTGTTTGCACAAATCCTATCACGTAGTCCGACAGAGTTAATCCTACAAATTCAGAAACCATTAAAGGTCAATTTAGAAAATGAAAAAGAAAGACCGGAGACAAAAATGTTCCCTTTGTAAACATCCTCCTCAAACAGCCACTCTAATGGAATGAAACATAGTCTTCGAAAACGAAATATTTCACGTCTAGCGATTGTGCCCTCGAAGACTGTTGACAGTGCTAATATGAAGTCCATGATAGTGGAAAGCCAATAGAATAAGAAATGAGGAGAAACCATAAGATCTCCGGGAAAAGTCAAAAAGATATAAATATTCAGCATAAATCTTTATGGTGAGGGATCTGTCCAGCCAGAAGTGAGCACTCTACCACTAAGCTGCAATGTTTCTTAGAACTTTAGATTCACAGTTATCATTGAGATAGAGAAGAACTGTACAAACATGAGCCAGTGAATATCTGTCTCTGGAGGGAAAAGGGGATCTATAAATTGAGGTTCTGGTTTTGAATACCGCTCATGGCGAAGTCTTTATTAAAAGCATTGTTGTTTCTGTATAAATTACATATTTGTTAAACACACTTTTAAATTGTAATTCGGGTTGCTCTCAAATGAGAGAGACAGAATTTTCATGACGAGACAAATGCTCTTCGAATAGAAAGAAACACACTTTGCGAGACAAGACGGAACTTTCGTAACGAGACAGAGCTATTCAAATACAAACAAGTACACTTTCCGAGACGAGACAGAATTTTTTATGACAAAACAAGAGTTCTTCGAATAGAAACAAATACACTTTCCGGACGAGACAGACACAATTAGGGATGCGCACGAGTCGAGACACACTTTGTAAAATTCGAGACGAGTCGAGACAAACGTATTTCTCGACTCGAAGTTTCGAGTCGAGACGAGTCAAGTCGAGACTGCTTTTAAAAATCTCGACTCGACTCGAATGTCTCGACAATCTCTCCATAATTTTTAATATTATTTTGAAGAAAGGATTTACTTAGAAACAGACTTGAAACCAATTCCACCATTTATTACTTTAGAAAGGCACAGAACGCATAAACTTAATAGTTAATCTTTCGAGATCAAGATTTAATTTTCAGCGCAATTCAGTTAATTAAAACTAATAATTAATGTCGTGATATTTGAATGTACTTCAAATATTATAATAATAATAATAATAATAATAATAATAATAATAATAATAATAATAATAATAATAATAATTGATTATCTAGTTTGTATAATACTATTGCGATAACCTGAACTTCATAAATTCTCTGAATAAGCAATTGGCAGTGTAGTAATTTAGCATAGTTATAATTATTGTTCGTATGCACATGTAGTACCAACTCTCTCCAGCGACCTACCATTGTGTCCATGCCACGACGCATCGCCGTTGTTATCCGTGCCAAAGGTGGACATACTGACAATTAGGTAGGTATAATAGTCATAATGTTCTGACTGATGTATGTGTGTATTTTAACTCGTATATTTTGTCTCGACTCAAATTTCGAGACACGAAACGAGAAAGGGACATATTTTCGAGTCGAGACAACATTTTCTCGAGATGAGTCGAAACAGGCTTAAATCTCGACTCGTGCGCACCCCTAGACACAAGTCTATGTCTGATTTTGTCCACTAGTAAAATTTCAATGATTCCCTTTATGTCTTGACTTCCCCTCGTGTGCACATCAAATACTATTGAAATTAAATTACAAATAATTATGAGAGACTCATATTTAAGAACACCAGGTAGAACATGTATGTCGATGGGAAAGATTGTGAACTGGTTTCTTGGTTAAGTTCACAAGAGAATTAGTGAACCAAATCCACAGGTAGTTTTCCCACAAACTACAACTACTCAACGTCAAATATTTCTCACTGCTCTCACGTACTCTTTTGGAAACGAATTCCGTTAACTCCCAGAGAATTTAAAATTGATTTATAACATGATCGCAGGAAAGGACGTTGCCTATGTCTAGTGAGGATACATATTAATTAACCAACAATTTACATTGATCAAGTTGAGCACTTTGAATTTTTATATATTTGTTTATATATATATATATATATATATATATTTCTCTCTCTCTCTCTCTCTCTCTCTCTCTCTCTCTCTCTCTCTCTCTCTCTCTCTCTCTCTCTCTCTCTCTCTCTCTCTCTTATTCCTACAACCGAAGGTTTTCAAGCAATCTGTGGCTCAGTAATCTTCGGTGTGATGTGTTCGAGTTCTTTGAAGCGTTAGGTTCGCAAGTTCCTCTGAAGAGCGTGAGTTTTTAACTGTTCTCGAAATTCCTTTCTACGTGACAACGTCATAGTGGATTATCTAGATAGAATGAAGACAAATCAAGAGACAATTAACTGAAAAGTATTTCAGTTGGGACGAACATTTTTCTTTAAGAAAATAGTGATACAGAGCTCACCTCTATTGTCCCTGGTTCGATTCCAACCCATGTGAATTTCTGTTAGGTTTTCGCAAGGATCTTGTTTCCTGCATATTTTCATTCCGTCCATTCTTTTACAAGCAGCCACTTCTGTTAATAATCCGGCTTCATTATACCCTAAATGAATATCGAACGCTTTTAATTGTCTTCTTCTTCTTCTTCTTCTTCTTCTTCTTCTTTAAGTATCCAGGTTTTGAAATTATGCAGAGTTTCGCTCCATACGAAACTCGTTTCCTTTTGATTAAGTCAAGCACAACTCACTTAAGCAACCACTGCTGACGTTGTTTCAAGCAAATGTCTAACGTTAGCTTATAACGGTTGTATGTTTTCTCAGCTTATCAGACTTTATGTAATGACAGGTGAAATTGTAATTTGTTTATATTTTCGAAAGAAAAAAGCCTTAAATAATAAATTAAGCAAACTAATTACGTAGATAAGTAAACATAGTTATTTCGATGCAAAGAAAATATGAATCATATGGCGACCTATGTTTTCTTTAAGCAAAATCAGGTTTTCTTCAAAAATTTTGACCAGAGAGTGGGGGAAATTTATTGGATCACTGTGTGCTAAAGAATGTTTCCTGCACAAGACTGACACATACAAGTAATTGCAAAGTAATATATCTTAGCTTTTTTTACGGGAGGACGGTTAGCAATCTTCGAAGGGGCTGAAACAAGCACTAGGTAGGAATCAATTTATTTAATTTGATTTGATTTGGAGCTTAGCGTCTCTTTCAGCAGCGGGGCTATATGAGACGTGGACTTACAGCTTAACGTATACTCCCGCCGAGAATCGAACCCAGGTCTCCCAGACCGAAAGCGCGTATGCTAACCGTTTAGCCACAACGTTAGCTCTGGGTATGAATCAAATAGTATGAAACTGTCAACTGGACAAATATTGCGGAAGGGGCAAATTTCCTTGATTTATGCATCACTGAATAACTATACATAGTAGATTTTTTTTTAGATCTCAGTAAGTTGTTATTTTTGTAGAATAGTTAAAAATGTTTCTCCTTTCTTCCTTTGACTGAGCTCTCTCTTGGCTGTGTGGATAGCGTACGAGACTTTGGCATCGCAGAACGGGGCTCAATTCCCACCGAGAATTCATGTGATACGAATTCCGTGTTAAGTTGTAAGTCCATGTTGCATATAGTCCCGGAATTGAAGAAATGTTCTATATTTATTACGCTGACATCAATGTGTTTTGCAAAGATACATGAAACACTTTAATATTTCATACAGACTGTATGTAACTGTTCGGAGTTATCTTTATGAACTTGTAAATATGTTTCTGAAAAAAAAAAAAAAAAAAGCACGAATTCTCCGTATTCTGGTTGCGAAGACAACAACTAAGTATGTGTAAATACTCAGTGAACTATGTTTTTCCGAAGTTACGTAGTGTGTAGTGTACACAGTGATAATGCATTTGTGTAGCTGAGACAATATAAATGCAAATAGTGTGGTAAAAATAGTTTTAGTGATTCAAATTCTGATTCTTCATGAAACAACAAATTTATTAACATTTATACTGAATTCATTGTCGGTGAATCTTCATAATATTGGTTCTTATAAAGTGAATTTCTTAAATGTTTAAATAAAAACGAAGTAATGCGTGCAGCTTATGACTTACTTTTATGGCAGGTTCTTGTGAAATTTCAAGTTTAGCACATTATTGATATTAATAATAATAACAATGTACACTAAAGAATACAGAAGTAGCAATTTTAGATTGATTTCATCAGATTCATCGAGTGATTTTTTTTAACGACCGTAGTTATATCATGTAGAATAAAGGAGATCGTTGTGTAACGATAGTAGTTGGACATAAAAAGGATTGAAGGAATGGGAATTTGATAGGAAATGGAGGATCCTCAACGAAAAAGACATGTCTAGTAAAAATTGGTATGATCTGAGTACTAACCAGGAACACTACACATCCAAGGTGAAAGCGCTACTCCTGAGCTACCATCTTCCGTACAATTTTTCAGTTCCTGTATAACCTCTCCATTGAGAAAATAATCGATCAAACCTAATGATCTTTTCCATAAAGTAGTGGTTCTTGTGTTCAGGTGTGTAACTCGTGCAATGTTGGGATGGATCCCCCATCCCAGTGGAAGTATTGATACCATATAAACTATATTACTAGTTAACTAGTAATTAAGCAATATCTCTTGTCTGATATAACCTTAGATCATATAGATGAAAACAAACAACTGATACGAAGACATTAGAATTGCTAACAATGTCAGTAAGAGCGAACGAAACGTCTCAGTTTGTAAGTAACGCTAATTCATAATAGTAAACAATTTCCGATCCACTACTTTCGCTGTCTGTCTGCGGACAATAGACGAACCACTAAATTAAGCAACACATACAATGTTTGTTCTACTCTAGTAGTTACCGCACGTGTCCTTCTTCCTTGGGTCCCGGGTTCGATTCTCGATATGCGTTCCTTACATAGTTAGTACATTCTTCATACCTTCAAGTAATCTCCGATATATAATACACAAACAACGAACTCAAGGATCATTTTCGGAAATGTACAAACTAAAATTCCAATTACTTCTAAACTTTTAACGAATTGCTTATTGGATCAAAAGTTCCCACGTATTTTAATCAAAAATTTTCTTATAGGCCTTGTGTCTGAAGAACTACATATAGTGCAACCAAACCCAAACTCAGTGAACTCAGTATAATGTACTTATTCCGCAGAAAATACGAAAACTCGATTTAGGAACCGTTTAAAAAATTTGTAGCACCTGATCCATAAACAAATTATTGGCCAAGATCACAATCTTTTGATCCATTTTTAGGTTTCCTAAAATTCTTGTTATAAGAGTAAAGCCATCTTCTTTTTATGACTGCAAATTGAAGTCCGATTCCCCTTGTGAGCTACATATCTAGCAAATTAAATATATTGATTTTCCTAGTATTGAAATATTCTGTCAATGACAAAAACTCCTGTTTTTAATTTGTTAAAATAATTTTTAGTTCACAAATCAACTGATAATACACTAATATTTCTATAGGTCCTATATGTTGTATATGAAATCCAGTTTCAATCCTCTTCTACAAACGAAAGATCAAGAATTCTTTCCGTAACATAATACCTACTTTTTCTCCTGCCCCAAGATTCCTTATTTTCCCCTAACAAACACCTATCATGCTTTCTATCCATTCCTTTGTAACCCTGTTCATTCCAATACAAACCATATGCCGCAGTACCTATTCTGATAATAAATTAGTGAGTTTATACTCACGTCTGGCAAGTGGAATCCATGGTTGGATCCACTTTTTTTCTTGTTTTTTTTTTTTTTTTTTTTCATTTCCTGCCACTTTCGTCATTTCACCGTTTCATCCATGTCATCATCACACGTCCATTTAGACAGTCCCCCCACCTTGTCAAAATGGTGTCAATCGTTTGTGCAGAAATGTGCAACACAAATTTTCGTTTGTGCAACAATGAACAATGAGCTAGAGCGAAAACAAAGTGGGGGGCTGTCTAAATAGACGTCATCATCACCGCTCTTTACTGAACTTCTTAGTTATTTTGCAGACTTTATATGCAGGGTAATTATTTGAATGCGTGGCAATTGTAATTCTAGTAATCGCGCTCTCAAATTACAAGAGTACCAGAAAAAAACAGACAGTTACCTACTAGTATGAAAATATCTCACTTCTTTATAGGTTTTTAGTAATCTTCATTGTCTTAAACGTATTTACTACAGGTTTAGAAAAAAAAATACTTTGATCTTGATGTTTATTGTTTTCGTATGGCGTATTTGCAAGTTACTGAACAAGGACTCTTCCTTTTCTGTTGTGTTGTTATACTTTAAGACAACTTCCCGTTCACCTTGCTGCCTTAATTCGGTATTATGGGCTATTTATTCTTTCGTAGAAAAGTAACTGAAGTGTTGAATAATAAATTAGAAAAGAAAGATTTTAACAGCTGGTAGGAATTTTGTGAATAAATCGTACATATACAACCAATTTAAGGTTAGTATAATGATTCAACTATCTCCGATAGTTGGCAGTACATTTTCCATATCTTTCAAGTTCATTTCGTAAGGAGCGACAATATTCATAGCAATTGAATCAAATTCAAGAGATCAATATTCAAATTTTGAGCAAAATAAATTGGATCGTTAATCAAAGAACGATCGATGAAGTGCATTTCACAATAAATAAAGCAAAATTATTTTTTTAAAAAATGCATTGATTGTTCTTTGATTAACGATCCAATTTATTCTCCATAAATAGAAGCTTTGCTTTGTATATACTTAAACACAAACAAACTATTTGCTGAGCAAAACAATATATTCACATAAAAAAACTACATACGTGTTACAGTTTGGCCAACTAACATCTTGGCTTCATCAGACACTATCATGTACTGTCTGATGAAGCCAAAGTTAGTTGGCGAAACTATAACACGTATGTACTTTATTATGTGACCAATTTATTCGTACTCCCAATAATAAAATTCTCTCAAAATTCTCGAAAGTCATGCATTATATCATATATTGCACAAAATAACTTTATAAACTCCTGGCTTTTCCCCACACCTTATACCACCTCCATTTGATTTGATTTTGAGTTTAACAGCAGCGAGGCTATATGAGACGTGGACTTACTGATTAACGTGGAATCCGAACCACATGAGGTCCCGCCGGGAATGGAACCCGGGTTTCCCACGCCAAAGGCGCGCACTAACTGCATAGCCACGGAGGAGCGAAACACTCCGACTCAAGTGTATCATAAATGGTTCGACTAACGACACACCCTTCTGTTAAATACAATGAACTTGGATATAGACCAGGGACGGCTAAGTACGGGCCCGCAGGTCGCATGCAGCCCGCGAGGCACTTCCTCCAGCCCTCGAAAAAATAAGTGTTAACTTTTTTATTATTTTATTGGGTACATAATTTAAATAAAAATAGTTTAAATGTAATGACTTGGACTAATACACAAAGTGGATTATGTTTAAGGCGCGAAAAAAAATAATAAATTTAGGGTTAAGATTAGTTAGGTTAGTGTTTTATTTCGTACATTAACTAACTCTAACTCTATGGCCTATGGAACCCGGAGGTTCAATGCCGCGTTCACAAAAGCTCTCCACTGACTTCCATCCTTAGCCAATTGGATCCAGTTTCTACTTTGTATTCCAATCTCTGCGAGATCCATCTTAATATTGTTCTCCCATCTGCGCCTAGGTCTTCCTAATGGTCGTTTACCGATTGGCCTTCCAGTCAAGACTTTGAAAGCGTCTCTACTTTCTTCCATTCTAGCTACATGACCCGCCCACCTAAGCCTTCTGGACTTGACGACCCTAACAATGTTGGGTAAACCATATAACTTATGTAGTTCATCGTTATGAAGTTTCCGCCATTCCCGTTCCTCTTGGGTCCGAATATTCGTCTCAGGATCTTGTTCTCAAATACTTTCAGTCTGTGTTCTTCCCTCAGAGTTAGTGACCATGTTTCGCAGCCATACAGAACAACGTACATTAGGTACCTAAAAATTTAAGCGTACCATTTCTGTTCATGCTGCAGCATGAAAAGTGATTGGTTCTGAATATTTTTAAACATCAGTACCATTTAGGGCAGGTATGTTTTTACTAGCGATTGATTTTTTTTTTTTTTTTTAATTTCTTAGAAATGTTTTCATTTTTAAGAAATTATCCAAAATATTTTCACCCAACCTTAAAAGTATAAGGATGTTTTTCGAGCAAAAGAGGTTTTCGAGACTCGTTGGAGGGATTTCGTCATTGAGAACCTGGCACCTTGAGTCTGTGTTTGGGACTGGTGCATTACATCAACATACTTCAGAATTACATGGCGTTTAATCAAAAATTACATTATTTTGAGTTTACTTTTGAGTCAGTGCCACTTTAGTATGAATAACAAAAGGAAGATTAGTGATGAAAACCGAAAGTTTCAGGATAAGTGAGAAAGGGAAATTCTGTTCATGAACAATCAAGTTAATAAACCACAATGTCTTGTATGTTTACAAGTTCTCTCGTGTCATAAGGAACACAATCTTAGGCGCGACTACAACCAGAATCATCTAGAAAAATCAGGCCGCCTTATGCAGAGTCGTTTTGACGTATGATTAGCATCATACTAAAGACATGACTACTGCAGGAAACATATGTTAGTCGAACACTTTAGTATGACACTAATCACTAGTTAGAACGACTCTGCATAAGGTCCAGGAAGTACTGCGCGCAGGCACGTCCTTCAGTTATCGCAGATTTGAAGGAAAGGTTAATGCTCAAAAGATTTTTTTTTTTTCGCAAAGCCACGTCAATTCAATCTCTCCTCGCTTCTGATCCTGTGAGATCAGAAATAGTGAAGGCAAAACGGTGTTCATCTGATGGTGAATTTGTGGGAAAATGTTCTATAGAAATGGTCAGAGATCAAGAAGGAGGAAAAAATGCGTCGAAACTCAAAGACGTCCCTCTTTGAAAACAAACTGTTACCGGAAGAGTTGAAGAATTAAATGCTTATGGTAACAATAAATTAAAAACCATCATTGATCAGTCTGAGTATTTTTCATTAGCCATTGATAAACTGACCGATATAAGGGATACAATTCAGCTTTTATTCCGCATTAAAACAATTTCTAAGAACTTTGATGTTCATGAAGCACTTCTTGCTGTTACTCCACTTCATGATACTACAAAAGGCAAGGATATACATGAAGCAGTAAAGAGAGTGTTTAAAAGTAATTGGTGGTACAAAGAAAATTTCTGTAATAGTTACTTATGAAGCTAAATCAATGCTGGAATCTCATTCTCGCTTATTGGCTGGATTATTTGTACCCACAGTCCGAACCTAGCTCTTCACTATGCTAATGTCTATACGTGGTTCCCCATACATAGCAATCATGTGACGGTGGATGTTGATGGATGTCACATCTTCCAAAGTCAGGAATTCGATCACCGCACCCTATTTTAACCGAATGTTCATGTAGCCTTCACTAATTCTGTGACTGCGTCATTGTCAGCGACCTGAAACAATAATACATATGGCATTTGTAAAGCAGAAAGTTCAAGCTTTCGTTTGAAGGAACAGAACAATTATGCACGTACAACGAATAATAAAAACCTAGAGTTGGAAAAAAAATCATTGAACAATCCTCGTACTATTCGAAATACCTCACAACAAAAGTATTTATTCGTTAAAACTAAATACATTATCTTTACTAAATCCAGAGCCAAAAAATGCATAGTTTTATAGTCATGAATATGTGTTACACACAGTAGAAACAGGTACGCAACGGGAGTATCCCCCTATTACGTAGACAGTATATTTGATTGGTTGGCTTAGAGTTTAGCTTCCGTTTCAGCATCGAGGTAATATGAGATGAGGACCTATATCTTCACGGGAGATCCGAACCACATATGCTCCCGCCGGATCAAACCCAGGTTTCCCGCGCCGTAGACGCTTACGTTAACCATTTAGCCATGAGAGATTTTAAGCAGGCAATATGGTTACTCTAGAGCCAAAATATTTCTCTGCAAATATTGAAGATTTTAAGATAATTATGACTAACAAGATCGATTTTTTTTGTTTGTTTATTTTTCCTGTTAAAGTTTATAGTACCTTTTCACTATCACGACTATTTAAGACCTGGAGCTACAACTTAAAGTGGAATCAGAACCACCGTAATGCGTTCAGTGTTCTTCAAGTGGAAATGAACCCGAGCCTTAGCCACTAAACTGATGTGAATTGTTTTTGATATCTTTTGGAGAACAGTTTTAAGAGAGATATTCGTCGATTAAGTCAAGTGAAGATACTAAGCCAGGAAAAAAACAACAAATGGAAAAATTGTAAACTTACCCTAATATGGAAGAATCATGTTGGAGACTCTACTTTGAAGTGCTCAACACATTGTTTTATCAGTTAACCTATCGATTCGACGAAATTAATCAGCTGGAATTTTTGGCAGTTCTAGAATTGAATTCATTTAAAAATACTTCGAATTCATTCTCATAACTGACTTTCAATAACAATAAAATCATAGGAATATTACTCCAGTGCAATAATTCCTTAAACCGAGTTTTTAGTTATCTATTTAGCAGGACTTCTGAAGATTTATATCCGACTTTTACGGATACGAACTTCACGATTAGACCTAAATATGCCATTGACTTATTTACTCTGCATTTTAGTTTAGGAATTCCAGCTATTGAACACCTTTGTACAAAGAAAAAGAATAAATTCCCTTTTGAGAAACAGACAAACTTTAAAGATTCAGCAGGACTTTAGATACCATAAGTACGAATTGGGTTAGCATCTTAGAAAATGTCACGCTCCGCCACTGGAAAATAGGTAGCTAGATTTACCCATAAAAGGCTCAATTGGGAACGGTGCTCGTGATTAAATCTTTGCTGTGTCAATGTATATTGAATTATACTTTCACACGTAAATAAACATACATAATGTAAATATACATTTTTTAATAAGAAAAATAAAGCGCTGTCAGGGATGCGGCATTTTTGAGAATTGTGTACCCCTCTACGCAGGAACTGGCCTAATTGTCGAGAGTGTAGTGCATTAATTTAAGAATCAAACCGTTGAAGTTTTCGATCTTTTTCTCCACATGTCCATTTTTCAATTGTGAACATGTTAAACATGTTAGCGTATCGCTGAAGACGTAGATTTCACCATTTTTGTGTCAAATACTTTATATGTCGTATGTAAGTTTGAAATATATTAATTTGTATAGTTGCAGATACAGCATTTGAGCCTTTTACATTGAAAACATATAACAACAGAACAAGTAAAATGCATAAAATAATGAAACAGAATATTATCAAAATCATATTAACAAATATTTGCATAATATGTGCAACTTTATATTGCACAATGCGAAATGGAAAAAAAATCTTTCAGGGATGAAGATATCTTTATTTGTATGTGCTATTTTGAGTCAAAGTCTACTAGTATTAAAACGTCATATTTTAGAATTCACGTAAATGTTTTGCTTAGTTAATTTTCACTTCTATTTCATAAATTGTCTTCCATCACTCTCTCTTTTGCATAAACATAAGAAAAACGAAAGTTTGAACTGTCATTCTTTTGTAAGCCTTTTTTATGTTTATGCATAGACTGTAGTTTAGTATGACTCTCAATTGTGTAAACAAACATGGACCACACAATTCCTATTTGAAGCTAGCGTTAGCAAAGCTTCTACCATTTGACTCGATTGGCGTTTATGTGTCTAACCGTCACTCCATCCGTCTATTCTATGATAATTATCGTAAAACTTACCTGAATTTGATAAGAGTTTGTACCTGTCTTCCTTACACTTACAGAAATAACCCTTGTTTGTGCTTGTAATGTATAAAAAATAAGGGGCAAAATCTTCCCATGTTGCAAGTTTGTACATAGTAGGCTAATAGCTTGATAATTTGACTTGATAAACGTTTGTACAGTACCAGAAATAATTGAGACATTAAAGATGTGACGGTTGATCTGAGAGTGATTGAATCTGTGAGTTTATTTATGAATTTCCAGTTAAGTAAATACTATCACATAGGTTATATTGCTTTTTAAGTACGCTATCTACAATTTGTTTTCTCAGTGCAGGTCTTAATGTTAGAAGTGAGATCCGAATGTCTAGCACATAGAATCGTCAGATCTTACGTTTCTCCGGGGGGCGGATCCAGAGGGGGCGATAAAGATTTTATTTTATATATAAATAAAACCCATCCCAGAGTTTGGAGCTCTTAAAAGTAGCTTTAAGTTGCAGTATTACAACCCACTGCCCTCCCCAGAACTCCGTCCTGGATCCGCCCCTGCGTTTCCGTGACATATTTTACGCTATACGTTTTAATTTTTCCCCTTTAACGATTTCTTGTTTATGTACAGTATATTGCAGTTGCTTGGAAAATAAATCTACTTATCGTTCTAACGGTACAATTTATGAGAAATTATCGAACGAAATGTGTTTCCTCTGAGGAAAGAATTTGCTGTTCCCTCTGTCAGAAACATTGCAAACAATCGCTCCTATTTCATAAGAACTATGAAACTACTTAGTTTATAGCCATACATACCATTCAACTCAGATATTAAGCTGTTAACATCTAACAATGGATCGTTATAATTTGCGATAACTAATAAAAACTAGAACGAAGCAAATATCTATTGTTGCACACTAGCGTTTTATGCCTTGCTATGCAACTAAAAATAAAACGCCTGTAAGGTTAACTGTGTATAATTCGTATCTTTATTGCGGAAAAATGTTAAAATTTTGTAGCATCTGGTACTTTCCTGTTGCTATCAGCGGGTAACATAAGAAATACGCTTAATCTCTCTAGAGAGTGACTGACTCATTGGCTAAACAACGCCTAGGTTGAATCAGATAGAAATTTGGATACTATAAAGGATTGTGATATAAAATACCTCGAAGGGAAGGTTTTTTTTTAAAGTTTTTAAATTTTTTAAATTTCTATTTTATTTTTTTATTTATTTATTTTTATTTATTTTTTATTTATTTATTTATTGTAGATTCGACGAGGAAGGGGAGAAATAGGGATTGCAATTGTTATAATATGATATCACTATCTCGGATTCCCTTAACGATAGAACCATGAAATATTGTTTGGCTTTCCATATGTAAAATAATTAAACATAAGTTTCAGCGACCTAGAAGTGAAGAAAAAGAAGGGATAATTTCAGTTATTACATTTAGATGTCTATATCTTGGAATTCCTTAAGGTTAAAAGACATGGATTTTAGTACTTACTAGCAAGGGCACCCATCAGGGGGGCAAGGTGGGGCGCTCGCTCCCCCTAAGAGGAAATTGTACTTGGGAATATCGAAAACCCAATAGAATTTTTACATTAGTTACAGCAAAATTTAAAACTATATTTGAAACGTCGCTTGTACTTGCCCCCCTTGGAAACCAGAACATGGGCGCCTTTGCTTACTAGGTATTTGCATGGGGGCCCGAAGAAAATTTTCTAGGGGCGATCAAATCCCTATTTGCTATATTACGTTTGGTATTTTTTTATTTATATTAAGAAATTTAACACATTTTCGTGAGCCGGGGAGGCTCGGGCCCCACCCTCCCCTCCCCTTCGGATCCCCATGGGTATTTATGTCGCGGAATTGACGGGAATTAGGTGACCTGTGTGTGCATATGTGATGCCAACTCTCTCCAGCGACCTACCAAGGATCATTACGTCCATGCCAAGACGTGTCGCTGTTATTATTCGTGCCAAAGGTGGACATACTGACAATTAGTTAGGTAGTCATAAGGGTCTGGCTGATCTGTGCGTATATTTTAACTCGTATATTTTGTCTCGACTCGAATTTCGAGACGTCTTGTCTCTAATTCGAGTCGAGTCGAAACAGAAACTGTCGAGTCGAGACAGATTTTCGAGTCGAGACAACATTTTCTCGAGACGAGTCGAGACATTGTTAAATCTCTACTCGACTCAACTCGTGCGCATCCCGAGTCATCCAGGATTTCTTAGGTACATCGATAGATAAAACTGAAATTTTGTTCGATGCAAACTTCGACAGATGTGGTATTGTGTGAGATACTCTGCAATGCAGTCGGATTTATAGTGTTGCCAAGCCAACACAAAGTTATGTTGTTATTTTTTTTTTAAATGGTAGTACCTCAGACCTACAGTATTTCAAATCTACATGTTTGTTGTGGAGATGGAAAAGTGTAAAAATTTTGCGGGAAAAAAAGCTTTAATTTAAGTGCTACGACGCAAGAAGAAGTAGCAAGAATAATTGATTGTTTATTATTTTGAAGTTTAAATGAGGTGCTTCCGATCGGATGATGATTGTTATACATATCGAATTGGATTCGGAAATGGTAGAGTGTATGACGTGAAGAGTTAAGTGATGGATTGTGTATAACAATCTGACATTTTATTCTAGTCAATATAATTCATGCAAATTTAAGTACATCTAATTATTAAAATTATAAAAATGTTTTTGCGGCAAAAAGCTATTTTAAGCAATCTCTCTGCAAGTAGAAGAAATAATAATAATAATAATTTATTATTAATTTGAAGCTCGAATGCAGTTAATGAAGTTCTTGATCATTAAATGTGGTTTTAAAAGCTATTAAGACAGTAGTCTTTACAGTAGACAGACAGTAGTCTGTCTTAATTAAAGTTGTTCGTAGCGGTTAGTTTAGTTAATTTACAATATTAAACGAGAACTTACTATACCATACTGATTATTCAGGGTTACAGGGCTACAGTATCACGTCATCATTTTAGAGGTGACTACAGAAGTAATAACGAGCGGGCAATGCATATTCAAAGTAGCAGAGTGTCGTATACCATGACCAATATGTGACGCATTTCAAATAAAAACAATGAATTTCCAGAGGACTGAAAATCTGACTAATTTCAAAGGCCTTTATTTCAAAAAAAAAAAAAAAAAAAAAAAAAGTGGTTAAATATGTTTCATATGTAAGGTCTTGCGTGATTTTCAATAGATGAGAAAATGATAATGTCATTTACAGCAATTCGATAGCATTGACGAAGTTTCAGCATTATTTAACTAGAAAAAAACTGCTGATCAAATGTTATAGAAGCAATTGCAACTATCTCTAACCCACAATGCTTTGCAAGTTTTCTCGAAGGATTGGTTTTAAGTTTAGCGTTCCGTTCTGCAGCGAAGCTGTTATGAGACGTGGACCTACAGATCAACGTGGGATCGGAGCCATATGAGGTCCTGCTGGGAATAGAACCTGGATCTCGCATTCCAAAGGCACGTACACTATCCCTAGCCATATAAGAGAGCTCAAATTTTCTTCGAGTTGGAGAATGAATTCGCTCCTTATTTTTGGCTAATATCAATTTCAAGCAACATGCGCTACGGGCAAGTCTCGAAGAAAACACACACCACTGGTCATTAAAAATCAGGTAATACTTAGGAAAGTTAAGAATTTTCTTTCAATCACAGTGAATTCACTCTTTCCTTCTGACTCATTTCAATTTATATGATAAAGGCAATTGATGGGCCGCGGTAGAACGGTGGATCAGTGGTAGAGTGTTCACCTCTGATGTGTAGGATCCCTGGTTCGATTAAAGCTCCCGTCAAGTGGGCTTTGTAGTGGTGAAACACCGTGTGCGTAAGTTTTCCCGGGATTCTCCCATTTCCTCCCACTTTCTTCATTACACTATTATCATCTATCTCATTATCCCCGTCACCGCCTCCCTTAGCCTCGATCTATAGTCGCTGGACGTCAAAATAAAAAAAAGAAAGAAAAGAAAAAGAAAGAAAGGTAAATCTGAAGTCTCGAAAGAAACTGGCTGACGGAAAATATTTACTAACTTTATAGTAGAACATATAAGTTGGGTAAATTTATCCCTTATTCACAACGGATTTCGAACCAAAAACAATAAGAATGGTCGAGAAGATGCAAAGAAAGTGAAAATCATATTTAATTAAAAGTAAACGGGCGATTGTTTTGTTGAAGAAGTAAACTTCCAAATTGTTTGTAATCTACCATGTACCAAAACAATTGCCTTGTTTCGTTGTTATTCAATTTGGACAGCCCCTACCGAAGTCATTATAAGGAGAGAGAGAGATAAACGGGCCGACACATATCTTGGCAAATGGTGAAATTTCGCTTACACTCACTTCAATCGGACAAGTGCTGTTTTGCTTCCCTATAAGTAACCTTGAAAAGAAGTACTAATAAGTGTAGTTGAACGCTAATTGCCTGTTACTTCACATTTAAAGCTATCTTAAACATGGTGTTTTTCTTTTAAAGAGCAAAAATATACTATTATGTTGACACTACGGAGAATACCTAAAAGTAACAATTAAGACAAGTAATTAAAGTATCATTATTATCACTAAATTGGTGTTAAAACGTTACTCATTAAGGAAAAATACCCAAAACTATTAAAAAAAAAACACGTGTTGGCTGTAGGCATTCATTATCCGAGCATCGCGCTTTTGAGGAAATTAAGAATAGGAAGAAGCGTGTTTTGCTTCTGGTGATTGCGATACTTGAATTCCTAGGTTTCTGCAAATCCCGTTCGTCTTTGCTCTTTAAAATATGTACGTAGGCCAGTTCTCAAGTTTTATTATCCAGTATCCTAGGTTATATTAAACAAACTTACCAATATTGTCATCAAAAGTTATGTAAGAGTTTTTTTTTTCTAACACTAGATTTTCTTTTTTGAATCATCGTTGTCAAAATGTAGTGATGTTATGCACTGCACGAGAAAAAGAAATTTATTATTATTATTATTATTATTATTATTATTATTATTATTATACCTATTATTATTATTATTATTATTATTATTATTATTATTATTATTATTATTATTATTATTATTATTATTATTACGTCCCCTTTTGATCCCAATCATCCCATATAGTTCCCGGGATTATCGGGACAATATGAGTAGACATCCCATGGATGTCCTGCATGGGACATCCTAAAGGATTTCCAAGGGGCGTCCCGGATGGAGAGGAGATCCCAGGGAAATCCCACGCCGAACATACCTAGGACCACATTATCCCACGATTTACTAGTGGATATCTTTTGAGGTTCAATATACCGTTTTCAGGGATATTAGCGGACATCTGGATATTCGCAGAGATCCTATGGATGTTCCGGGAGCAAATGCGGATGATCCCGGGATGTCTCGTTGTCCATTGCGGATCAGTCTCGGACATCGTGTGAACGTTCGTATGCTATGTAGGTATTATTATTATTATTATTATTATTATTATTATTATTATTATTATTATTATTATTATTATTATTATTATTATTATTATTATTATTATGCAAGTGGGCCTTATCGTAATGTTAATACATCCATTAGTCCTCACAATAACACTTAGGGGCTGCGGTGCCTCAGTTGTGGAATACTCATCTCTGGTGTGCAGGGTCCTTGGTTCTATCCCAGATCGCGCCAAGTAGACCTGTGGTGGACAAACACTGTATGCGTGGGTTTTCTCGGGGTTCTTCCGTTTCCTCCTACTTTATTCATTTCCTCATTGCCTTCATTTCTCATCATCACCATCTCCTTTAGCCTAGCTGGCATAACCGTAGGAGTTTATCAAATCTTAATCAAATAAAACAGTGAAATTTGATAATAATAATAATAATAATAATAATAATAATAATAATAATAATATACTTGGATATCAAACTTCACTGTTACTTTTCTTGGCTTGTAGATATGTTTAACTTATATGTGTTTTCGTGATAATCGAAACTTTCATTATACGAGTATCAGTATCCTTAGATTTTCGTAAATAACTATAAAGATGATCCTAAATTCCATTTCAAAAAATATCACAGATTTTAAAATGGCGCATTTCAAGATGGGCGGCGGAGGTATGTAATCTATTCTACCCATTCTTCTTTTGCCAGTATGTGAAACTACCACCGTTTGCATTGTCTATCTTTCCCTATTTTCACGATTCAACAGTTTATTTGATAAATTTCGATAACAGCATAGAAATTTACTTTAATTTTGATCCCCTCCGTTTCTTATGGGAGTTTAGCCGCTTTGCACATATACATATTTTCACATCTTCTATCAGGGTCACTATGTATCATCTTGCAACTTGATTCATCCATTTGGACCCTTTACTTGTCAGTTTTTAGTAATGAAATGCGTTGATTGATGTGAAAATAACAGCAAGAACATAATTGCATACAATACTTATTTCCTAACAAGTTGCGAAAAGAGATGCCATTCCTTGGAAAGATGTTAATAAAATAAAATTTTAGATAAGATTATTCTCTTGGAATGCGACGTCATGAACTTGTTGTAACTTGCAAAAACGATTTGTTTTTGCTTACGAATCACACAGATGTTCTATTATTGTTTCTAAATCAAATTATTAGAATTGCTATGGAGATAATTGAATACACAACAAACTTTCATATAAGGATAAACCATGCTAAGTGAAAGATTTATATTGAAATAGTTCAGCAGCGTGCAAATGGTAACTAAAATGACTAAGATAACATTATAGTAACTTTTCTAAACTCCTGTGTTGTTGAAGATGGTGACATTTGCGATATGATTTACAGAATTAAACTTACAACTAAATATTCTGATCATTTGGTTGGCTAAAGGGTGAAATGGCGTGTCCTGGCTTTCGTCATGTTACAGGAGAACGATTTGAATTCAAGGTACGCCATTTTCAGAAAGTTCATATCTCCGTTAATATCCAAATCTGAACTTAAGCTTTCTATAACGTGTTTTTTATTTGGTTTCGTTTATATGTCATAAAATATTTGATTCACAGCCTTGTACAGGTTATTTATCTGGAGAAAATCCAGAGGAAGGGGAAGTTTACGCCTTGGAGTTAGTGTTTTAGACGGCTTTCTTGAAAGCGGGTCAGATTTCTCTTTCATAGTTATAATGTGAATATTTTTTACTTTGCTATGGTAATTTGTACATATTTTCAACTTGTAGAAATGATAAAAGCGAAATAATTATTGACAATTATCATAATTTGTTTCTTATTTGGTTCATTTCAGAGTGATAAAGTGGTCGATGTAGAAGTCTATTATGAGTCATTATGTCCAGACAGTCGTCGATTCATCAGGACCAACTTTACCCAACATACAAACTTTTAGGATCTCACATGAGAAATTAAATTCATTCCGTATGGAAAAGCAAAGGTAACGGACGTTTAGTTATACTTCTTTTCCTTTCTGAATATTCATATCTTGTTGTCATTTTGTTGGATATTCGGGATAAACTTCATCATATTTAACAGATTAGATAAATAACAATTAAATATCCAATTATCGCATTCAAGAAATTGCGTTATCGAAGAACTACAAGAAAAGTCCTTGTATATGGAATACAAACAAAAACTTAAAGACTCAAAGACATAAAATACAATTGCTTTCAGTTCGTGTGTGTGTGAGAGAGAGAGAGAGAAAGTGTGTGTGTGTTTTGCTTTTAATGTCCTGTGATGTAGACGATCCTAGTTAATGAATTTTTACATATAAATGGTATTAATAAAGAAATGTCATATCATCTTACTTATGCACTCATATATTTTTCTTTCAGTTTTTACTGTGTGTCAAGGGGAAGGGACAATCGCCCCGAATTGTTCTCCGCAATATGAACGTCCATGATTACAGGTCTTCGTGCAAAAATATTTTTCCCTTTCTCTTTTAACTAAAAATTGCTGGGCAATGTGAGAGATAGTAATTTTCTTGCTATTATGTTCTAATTCTTTTAACCGCTTATAAGATCGCCCTTTCTACTCGTAACATTGTTCATGTACTTCGTTCTTGGTCTTCCTCGAATGGTTTTCCCTTCAATTTTTCCTTCCAATGTTAGACCATACGAGAAATGAATTAATTGCCAATCATGGTACTAGCAAAATTTCACTTTCTTATTAAATCGATGATTCGACGCCTCAGGAATTCATTTAATAGTTACTTCGTTATTTTAACGCAAATAAATTTATCCTTACACTAGTAAATATGTATTTATCTCTTCTAACATAAATATTAACTGTTGAAAATGGATCATGTAATGAATGGATTGCCTAAAGTAAAATTTTACCTGCTAGTTCTTCGTGTAGTTCTCCTTCATGGCTAAGCGGTTAGCATACGCACCTTTGGTGCAGGAGACTCGAGCTCGAATCCCGGCGGGAGCCCACGTGGTTCGGATTCCACGCTAAAACTATAGGTCCACATCTCATATAGTCTCGCAGCTGAAAGGGACACTAAACTAAAAAATCGTATCACATTTCCTCTTGTCTCTGTTCTGGTCAAAATTCATCGTTCTTATTTGTTCCTTTATACCCCTTCCATTCAAGATACCAACTGACTATTCTGGCCCCAAATACCAAATTTTTAATATTTTCAGAACAAACATTTTAAATGTAAATTTAGCCTCTCTTGGTGTTAGTATATTACACATGACAAACTGTCATATCAAGATGTCCAATATCAGGTGCTGAGGGATACTCGAAGCATAAATGTCGGATAGATGTGATCACATACTTTTTGTTTTCTTTTTTACAATTATCAGTTCGATATTGGCATTGGTTTCTTCGTATGTTCTTCATTCATTCTTAATAGCAACGAAGATGTCCTATTAAGCTTTCTTCGACATCTAGATTTAAGAGCATTCATAACCGTCGACATCTTCGTTGGTTTATTTATTAAACTGATGAACAGAATAATGCTTTTTAAAAATCTCTGGGTAAATTTACTAGCTTAATCAAAAACCAATGAGGCTTCATAAAATGGTTTTAATGCTTATGTGTTGAATTTAACAGTATTACATTAATTCTCATTGTATACATTATGTATACAATAAATTCGAAATGCAATCAACCGACTGAATCGGAGTCACTTTTCCTTCTTTCTTTTTGTCTTCTTTTAGTTCAACAGTTCGGCAGTAGCCTGTGCTACTAGATTTAGAAACAAGAATATAATGTGGAATGCAAGATGGCGGTTTGTTAAGAGAAGTTCTCTTTTTTTTTTCTTTTCTTTTTCTTTTTTTTTTTTTTTTTTTTTTTTAGTGTTTTACAAGTGTTCTAAGTTCTTTACTTCTCACATCTAAACAAATGCTTACATAAATAAAATTGATTATGGGAATACTTAAGTTTTTTTTTTTTTGTGAACAGTGAAAAACATAAATAATACTTCGAAAGAAAATGATTAGATAAACAATTGAAGATCACTTTCCTCTATAATAAAATAATTCACAAATTATTAATCCAATTCAAGTTCATATTATTCAACCTTTGTTAATGTTTCAGGCAGTGCGAGATTTGGTTCGTGCCGACACTTAATACAATGAATGTATTTAAAAAATTATAATCACTATTCGGCAGGCACGTATCCAGGGGGGTCTAGAGCTCGGACCCCATAAATTTTTGCTGGCCCCCTCTAAAATTTTCACGGTAGGCTTGGAAATGAACTATAATATGGTTGGATCGGGCCCCCCTAACTTCAGCCGGGCCCTCCCTACATTTTTGGGCTGGCTACCGGCCTGCTATTCGGGACTAATAAGTTTTATTTAAAATGTCTCATGCAAATGTCGACGGTTACTGTACTATAGTATATCATACAAAGACAATACTATAAAGCATACAGATTTATAGCTACTTTAAGCTTATGGACAATTTATCAAAACTGTAATTACTGTCGCGGCTTAAGTTTAGAGTTGCCCCTCCAGTCTGAAGGTGCCCTTGGACTTTGCAACATACAAAAAAAAAAAAAAAAAAAAAAAAAAAAAAAAAAAACCAGTGCTTAAAGTATTAAAAATGGTTACATTTCACTTAACTTCAGTACTCCGTGGTCTTCACAAAAATTTAAAAGGTTTTCTTCATTATTTTTGCTCATCCGTTACACCTGTTCGCCATATTTTACAACTACCATGCTGCTGAAACCTTCCGCGAATGCTTCCGCATCCGGCAAATAGTACTAACTTCCACGTATCTTTTCTCGTATTAAACATAACTCTCCTGCCGAAGTTACATTCCTAAACATCAAATAAAAACTTCAAATTATTATTTCTTACCTCATTTCTCCTGTAAATTTTCCTGATTTTTATAAAACGCGGAGGGGTAAATCTAAACTTAACACACTGTTGCTAAAATATATGTTGTAATTTAATTATTTATATCAAAACAGTGTATGCATAAATCAATTTTACATTTCGGTGGCACCGTACATGAAACTCATAACCCACAAAAAACAAGTTCAGAGAAAATCAAGTTTAAAGAAAGTAGTGAATATAACTTGCAAAGCTTTGTTTATTGATGCCATATTTTGTCAATATCAATGTGCGGACGTGCTGCTTTAAATGTAAAATTATTACGGAAATATCATTATATAGGAAACTACAATAATAATAATAATAATAATAATAATAATAATAATAATAATAATAATAATAATAATAATAACACAATAATGTTCACATGTTGAAAGCAAAGTGTTTAGTGCATGAAACCCATAACCCTAAGTTAGTCCTTACATCTCATACAACTTTGGTTATTGGTGTTATACATTGGAGATGCTAATACGATAACAACATGCAGTAAATGAAAACTTAATGATCGATATATGTTATTCAGAAATAGCCAAAAGATTAGTTTAGGTTAGAATATTTCTTCCAGGACTCCCTTAAACCTCTGTAAAAATGCTTACATATTCTCTGGTGCCTATATCCTTCATACATTAAACATGTGATGTAATAATATGTTATCATTTTCAAAAAAAATAAAAAAATAAAATAAAAAAAATAAAATAAAATAAAATAATATAAAGAAAAGTTTTACACGAGAAGTCATTAATATATTCAAATTTTATTGCAGAACAGTCATCAATCTTCTTTCAAATGTGATGTCACTAGTGTTGTAAAAAAACGGTTTTTTTTTCTGTGAAGTTTTTTTCAATAAAAAACATCGTTCTTTTTCATGTTTTTTTTTTCAAATGTCTGTTTTTTTCTGGCAGCTATTATTTATTGATTTATGATGAAGATTATTAAAATAATCAATAGAACTTGAGTCGAAGCCCTTGTAACTTACAAATCGTTTGTTTCCTTGTACCTATAACAGCAAAATCGTGTGATTATTCCTTTCGGACCCAGATCATTTTTGGCGTTTTCCTACTTTGTCAGTTAGTGACTTATTGCTCAAAAACCATTTACCCTATTGATATGGTTAAGACCTTGTTTTTTAGAAAAGGAATGTGGCTATTTTTTGGTGTACGTTGCATTGCAGTGTTGCGAATGGGTGGTAAATTACTGAGGAAAACGTAGGAGTAAAAATTTACAAAAAATCCCTAACCGAATTTCATTTTTTTTTTTTTTTTTTTTTTTGTATCTAGCACCACTGTTGTCATATGGGTCTAAGTGACCTAAAAAAATTCTTTTGTACGTTGACAAGGTACAGTGAAAACCTGAAGTCGCTGGCTTCCATTCAAAGAGAGAAAAAAAAAATTCTCTGTTTCCATACACATGAAATTTTGACACTTTTTACGCCTCAGAGGCAAAAATCAACAGATATGCCGGAGCTACAGCTTCTCTAATTATCCTATTGAATCTTTTTATGGTGCGTTCTGTAGGCAAAAGAGAAGTCTTTCAGGTAGTGGTACATTTGTTCCAACGTAGCGAGCAAGAGTGAAATAATGGAGAGGAAAGGGAAATTTGCCGAATTTTTCACTTAAAACCGGGAATTAATTGTTTTGGCTGGAAACACTGCCATAAAACAGACGTAAACTATCTGAAACTAAACATTGGTACCCTAAGAATATATCCTACAAGTATCATGGCGATATCTAACAAAGTAAGCATGATTTTTAAAAAAAAAATCTCATTCTAACTCAGAAATGCACAATTTTCTTACCATTTACAGAACATGGTTTATTATAAGCCTCAACTGTACTTCCCCTAATTATTCTACCGAAACTTTTTTTGGTGTGCTGTGTAGGCTAAGGACGATGCTTTCAGACAGTGGTACGTTTGTTCGAATGTAGCCAAAAAGAGGGAAATAATAGAGACAAAAAGGGAATTTTTCCAAAATTTCCCCCTAAAATCGGAAATTAAAATTTTCTGTAGCTGGCAACAATGCTAGCAGACACACACAAACTATCTTAAAAGACACTTTGGTATACCTATAATATACCCTACAAGTATTGTGACGATATCTAACAAAGTAAGCAGGTCATTAACAATATTTCAGTCTACCTAAAAAAATCACAGTTATCTCTCCACTTAGAGAACAAGGTCTACTGTAAACTTCAACTGTACTTCCCCTAACTATCCTATTAAAACTTTCTATAGTGCATTGTGAAGGGCAAAGACAAGACTTTCAGATACTTGTACTTTTCTTCCTATGTAGCCAACAAGAGATATAATAGACAAAACACGTAATTTTCACCTAACGTCTTGAATTAAAATTTTCCGTTGCTGGCAACACTGCTACCAGATAGACGAAAACTATCTTAAAATAAACACTGGTACATTACTAATATATCCTACAAGTATCATGGCGATATTTAAGAAACAATGCTTCTAATTACCAAAAATATATTTCGATAAACAGAAAAGTAGGGGAAAATCAAGAGTTAGAACCTAAACAATATGTACCCGAGTTTGTTCGGTAAGGACAAATGTTCAACTGGCGTAAGTTGACTTGCATTCGGACGTATAGGTACGGTTTATAACAAAAATTTCGAATTTTTTGCCCAAATTTAACGAGATTTTAATTTCCGTAGTTGGCAACACTGCGCGCAAGCCCGTCCAATTGATGTGAACAATTAGGTATCCATCCGACGTATCTTCCTGACAAGTCTTAAGGAGGTCTCTCTATAACGAATGAAATTACAGGGGAAAAGTAATAAAGAAAATTCGAAAATTCTCGAATTTTTGACTGGGGTGAAATTTGAGAAGGAAATTCGACACACAGAAGAAAAAGAAACTAAAATGATAAACTATGGACCAACCATATTTGGCAATATATATATATATATATATATATATATATATATATATATATATATATATATATATATATATATATATATATATATATATATATATATCGATATATTAATTAGTGACCATACAGGAGAGGGTTAAAAAAAGTGACACCCGTATGTGCAACTTTGGCCACCTGGGTCCGAAAGGATTACGAGTGTACATTTAATGACATTTTTTTTCACTACTAACTTGTGTTGTAGTAATTATAGTCTTGACTAATAATAATATCGTTGTTGTAAACAATCACAATCTCTCCTTTTTACATCTTAGTTCCAATACTGATGCTGAGAAATGCAGAGTGTTTCAAAATGAATATCGGGGAATTAAGTCTTCGTAGTACTTATTACATTTTACGCACAATTATAAACAATACATCAAGTAGAAGAACACCTCAAACAGTTTTTGCTTCAAGTGTTCGATGTGAGCTTCATTCGTCACATGGCACACATTGAGTCAATAGGTGAGAAAGGCCCATAAACTTTCCGCCATATGGCACAAAACATTCAATTCACACAGACGGTTGCACTGTAACTACAGATTCAGTCTTTGCAAAATTAAAACACACAAAGCTTTCTGGTCTCTAGTCTCCATCTTTGCTACTTGCTCTTTCTAACGTAGCACTCATGTCCAAAATTATTGTCGCATGTCTATAAATATGTTGTTGTAGGAATATAATTTGATAACGAATCCGCCTGGTATTTCTTATAATGTTAGTATGTGTATAATGGGCAAAGACATGTATGTGGCAAATTTAATGTCAAAACAGCAGTAAATAAGAACAATAAAACGAAAATAAAATTTCTTGTCCATTTAGCAACATTTTCTTTTATTCTTTCTCATTTTCGTATTTATAATTCTTTTCCTTTGAAATTTACTACAAATATACATTTTCCGATTATACACACAGCATCAGTGTTACAAGTACCCTGCAAAATCATTATCAAATTATATTCTTACAAGAAGACAGTTATAGATATATGACAGTCATTTTGGACATGAGTGTACATATCATCGGGCCGGCCCTAGGCAATTTGTCGCCCGCGCAATGACGTAATTTGCCGCCTCCCTCTTTCTCCATAAAGAACAAATCTTAAAAGTCACGATTTTAAGTATGCTACTCCAGCATGAGCAACGAAAGGGAGGGAAACTACACTCGCACTCAGAAAGGCTTAAATACTTACTACAAATACAATATTGTTGTTTCTGTTTTTTCTTTAAATATTAATCTATTATGTTAGTGAAAGATAAAGCAAATACATCTGAAAGATGGTAATGTTTTTTTATAGAATTCAATATCGAGTTTCAATCTCAACATATCAGTTTGCAGTTATAGTGCAACTAGCTCTTTTGCCTTTATTTCTTGATTTTCC
Source organism: Thermobia domestica (assembly GCF_964235325.1). Lineage (NCBI taxonomy): Eukaryota > Metazoa > Arthropoda > Insecta > Zygentoma > Lepismatidae > Thermobia > Thermobia domestica. The sequence goes on along the minus strand of NC_137460.1, from coordinate 204,737,275 downwards.
TTCTACATCTGTTATTTTTTTTAAAGTGTTTCCACCTTCAATAATAACGATCTTATTTGCGACAAAGACAAGAGAAGCTTTCATGTCAGAACTCTGATAACTAACCAAAGGGGACAGGCATTCGAGAATTGAGTTCTTGTATTTGACAACAATCAAGCAATTTATTCTGGGATTTATTTTACCATTTGCTTTAGCACTGATCATGTGACTTAAACTAATGCGACCTAAACATAATTTATGAATGTAGTATTCAAATAGAAGGTCAGCTTAGTAAATTTAGCTACCATGATCATGAAGTCTATCTCCAACAAGAAATATTTATTTTAAATAAAATACTTATGACAGATATTGCAGCCCCGTGCAAATGCATGTGTTTCACATATGGTAGAGCAAGCAATGCATATCATATATCTAGTTGACAAATTATTTATATATGATATTCAGAAAAATACTAGTAGGCAAATTAGTATTAGTTTTTACCTTTAGACAAGTTATTTGCATTTTGTACTGTTCGTTATATTATTTTCGTATTTATTAAAGGCCTACTTTCTCGAAAAACACAAATGTTCATTTATACTTCTTCGTTGATATTGGTGAAACAGTACAGAAACCCGGATTATTAGTAGGTACCCTGCTCATATAAATTGTACAATATTTGTACCGTATCAGTATCTAGTGTTTAATTTATGTTGCATTTTATGGTAATTACACCTACATAAAAATACTTCAGACTTAAATGACATAAGATACATTACAAATGACTATTTGAAAGAAAAAACGAAATTTAGAAAAAAAACGAGAGGCAATGTTTTTTTTTTAAAAAAAAACGTACATTTCTGAAAAAATACGAACGGTTTTTTTTTTCTATTTACAACACTAGATGTCACAAAGAAAGTGTCAGACCCTATTTCTGTTAACCCTTTGATTCCCAAGAATAAAAATATTTGTCCAATAATGTATTTTTTTGTGTTTTTCTAATTAGTATGATACTTAAAGACTACTCCAATAAAAAATATATTTTTTGTAATTTTTCATAAGTAGGTATGGTACGTGGTTTCATCTTGAAACCACTGGGACTCAAAAGTAGTAATGATTTTGAGGAAGAAATTAGGTTTTTTGAGAGGATGGTTATTTTTTTCTGAGATAGACATTATTGTTTTTTTTTTTCTTTTTTGTTTTCATTACAGTACTTTCTTTTAATGATTTGCAAGTTTATTGTTGTGGTACTGCACTCATTTTATACATCAATTTGCTCCAGGAAGATCAAAGACCTGACCTAAACCTAGTCATAGTAGTTTATTGATTGCTGAATATAGAGAATACATTTGTTACATGTATGGCAACATGTTTATTTAAAAAGAGAAAAATGCTATATATTTTAAAACTTGTATGATTAAAAAGAAATACAATCTAGTTCCTAAAAAAAAAGAACATAATAAACACTAAGCCTTTTGCTACATAATTTTGACAGGCCTACTTATGAAAGGCAAGTTGCTGTCCTAGTAAAAGTCCTTTCTTCGTATGATATTTAAAAAAAAAATTTCGAGTCGTCTGTGTAGAAAGCAACTTAACATATTTCACAAGAGAAAACAGACATAAATTTTAAAACTTCGATTAGTGAGAAGAAATACAACATACTTCCTAAGAAATAAAAATAAACACTACACTTTTGTTAGAATGTCAGGCAAGTTGCTGTCTCTCTGAAAGTCATTCTTTTTTGTGATATTTTGAAAAACAATTTTTTGAGTCATTCAAGCACAAAGCAACTTCACATGTATCACATTCCCATTTTGACCGATGAGGTTTAGCTGCTGTGCTGCACAAAGCACATCTACGGGATGTACATCTTCTTGGCATGTGTTCAGCCTTGTCAAATCTCTTTTCGAGGGGAACCTGTGGCTTGAAGAAACTTTGAGTTCTCGCATAGGTTCTCCCTCCTTTCGGCGTTGACTTAGAAGACCCAATGAGACCAGCAATCACAGCTAGACGGAACTGTTTCAGTGACAGTGACTTACTGCCATTACTTCTCTCCTGAAATATTATGAACCCATTTAGAACAGCTACATCCAAGAAATGCCACATTATTCGATGCCACCACTTCTTGCTTTTTCTGTCAATCTCGTACAAAGATTTTAACATATCTGCTTTATCAACATGCCCCATATTCTCGTTATAATCTTTCACCAATTTCGGGCACGAAATTTCTGTGAGTGACCCATCTTTGTTTCTTCTCTGTACCGTTGTGACATCATCAATATCATGAAAATTAGACAGAAACGCAATCTCCTTCTTGTCCTTCCAAACTAAGGCCACGATTCCTTCTTTAGAGCATCGAAACTGAAACTGTCCTCTGGTCATGGATTTATCATTAACGAAATCCTTCGGGAAGCCTGCACGTCCTTGACGAACTGTCCCACATGCATAAACTTTATGTTCCAGTAAGTGCCTCATAAGAGGCAAAGAAGAAAAATAATTATCGAAGTATACTTGGTGATATTTTCCTTGGATAATATCAGTCATGTCTTTCACTACACGTGCAGCTAAATTCTTTTCAGTCACATCACTAACCTTTCCAGCATAGATTTGGAACTGTGAGACATACCCACTTTGATTCGCACGAACCCAAACCTTGTAACCACGTTTGATGGGCTTTTGGGGCATATATTGCTTCAAAGACGATCTTCCTTTGAATTTTATCATAGACTCATCGATAGATTGTTTGCAAGAAGGCTTGTACGACTGCTGGAACGTATCTGACAAACAGTTCAGTAGCGGACGTACTTTGTACAATTTGTCGTAATTATCTTCACCCTTTTTGGGTTGTTTCTCATTGTCATTCAAGTGAATGTTGCGAAGTAACCATTCAAATCTGTTCCTTGACATCACCAACGAAATATATGAGTCCCTCAGTGCTGGATCCGATGACCAATAGTCTCTGTAACTGGGCAGTCTTTTTATCCCCATCAACAAATTTATAGCTAAGAACTGTTTAATTTCTTCTACATTGGTATGTTGAAAATGTGTGGAACCACCAATTCTTTGCATCACATATAAATTTGTCTGATATACTATGTGCTTCAGTAATTCTAATGGGAATAGCTGTAGAAATATTTCTACTGGATTTTCTACATTATCTGGTATATTAGGCCCTACCTCACTAGAAAAAAACACATTTCCTTTGAATATTGGATATTGTTCCCAGATAATTGAGTCACAATCATCCTTTCTCACTGTTATGTCTTTCATTACTTCATATTCTTCATCATTGTTTTCTTCAGTCACATTGTCATCACCCGCAATCATGGGCTGGGATACAGCTTGCTGCATACACTTATTTTCGTCAGCTCTTTCACTTTCGCTGTCGTTCCCAGAAACACAGGAGTCACTATCACTCGGTATATCCTCTAAAATATTATATAGCAGGTCCGGGGTTAGTTCCTGTGAACCAAACTTCTGTTTCGAAAACATCGTAATTCCGGCAAACTAAGTTCCTCATATATGTAAAGCTACCTGCTGCTACTAGGACCACCAGCTGTTATGTCCTAGTGGTTTCACTTTCAAACCACACACATATTCATTCATTGCACTCTCGAATATTATTTTTATTTTGCAAGCTATCTTTCACTATATTCTGTGATAAACAAGTTCAAAATACTAAGTCAATAATCGGCAATCACTTTGAAAAGAACAGCCGTGTCAACAATGATCCGCTACCAATTGTCGCAGCACGCCAAAACTGCGACCAATTCAAGGCACAACTCAGTTATATTTGCTTTGCTTTGTCCTCTGCTAGCGTATCTACGGGTTAATTCCATTTCTGGACAAGAGATGATAGTAGTTATCAGACCTGCGCAATAGTTACACTTTAGTCGCAGAGACAAGAAGTCACGGGGCAGAGATGTATGTGGTTTCATGGCGTCACCAGTAGGATACAAAGGGTTAATGTGGACTCCTATTGTCTAGCTACGAAGTTTGATGGGACTCTTTGCAGTACTACGTAAATCAGCATAAAACTTGCGTTATCATTCTGGAATAAAAGCAGTTAGTTTTCGTAAATCTGCTAGTTTCGATGTTTGAATCCTCTCCCTCCACCGTTATACAAGCAGGGTAGCTCTTTGTAAGTCTCACTACCTATATTTACTGCTATAGATATCTACTACTACCTATATTTTATATTTGACTACATACGGTACAAATTGTAAGGCTGCTTGTCTTAAAGGATGCTTTGTGGGTTATGTGTTTCATGCATAGACATTTCTTCATTAAAGATTTCCAGAATATGCTTTGTTTCTCTTATTTTACTGCGCATTAACAATTTCAGGGATGATATGTCAAAGGTCTAGTAGTGCAGGAGTACCATTATCTCCATTTTCAAAATTTTGTGGGTTATGGGTTGCATGAACGGTGCCACAGATTTGTACTTAAGCCACATTTGTAGCACACTAGAACATAATGTCTGATGCACCTTTTTAATACCAATAAAGATGATGAGTAAGTAAAAATATACGGTTGCAGATGACAAGTTTCGATAACTTTTCTTGAGACAAAAACGTCTCAGTAACAATCTAGATAAAAATAACTATTAACGAACTCGGTAACTCTACTTCGGGCCAGGCAGTAATTTCCTGATTCATATAGTATTGCCGAGCGAGCGTGAGCGAGTGAAGGCAGGTTAGAGCCCAGCAAGGCACTTTGTTTTCTATCTTTATTACAGTTCAGGCTTGGGAACTGGGACTGAAACTGCGAGCTCAGACTTGGGTTCCTGTCACTGCCTTGCCACGAACTCGAAGAGTAGGTTGTCCCAAATGATTTGACCAATTCTTCAGAAGCCTATAGAAGAAACCCTGAAGAGTAAGTTTTCCAAAACAATCTACATACGAAAAGGTGAACTTCGGATATACATATATAGCCTAATTACTTTGTTTAGACAATGTGCTTAGAAACTTAATGCATTAAAGAGGGATTAGCGTTAGTAGTTATTTACTATGTATAAACTTTTGACTGATTATGCGTCTTTCTTTGCAGACTTCCAAAAACGCCAATGGTTCGTATGAGTTCACATGTCAACATGGACCTGAAGAATGCAAAGGCAACAAAATTCATGGGTGTGCGCTCCATGTACTTGACAACAATAAAGACGAAATGGATTATGTTATGTGTCTTATGGTTAATTATGTTAATAACCCACACGCAGGCACCCAGGTAAAAGAAATGCATTCTACTTATTGTTTTATAATTCATTCTCTCATTTAGTTTCAAGAAAATATCTTGACGCTCTCTCTCTTTTTTTTTTTTTTTCATGGCTTATAACTCGAGAACTGAAAAACCGATACAGTACTCGCAAGCACTTTCCGGAAGAAGAAATATCGCAGCGACAGCTCCGACATGCAGTAGTCAATATTTAGGCTGTGAGGACTGCTGTGACAATGGAGTGGAAAGTTACGTTTACAAATAATAACTGCACTAGGAGGTACCATTGAAGTGAGTAAGAAAGGAAGTTGAGAAAGAGGAATCACCAATGAGCTAGTATGCACTTAGGTATTACTTCAATATAGTGGAGCTTATTTTAACACCTTAACTGATATGTCACCCACTGACAGATCGCCATAGTTTTGTTTCAAGGGCTGCTTCACCCACCAGTGGGACACTACAACTTTCACGTTTGTAATTCTCAAGGTCCTGATCAGGAGTCCTACTTATCACAACGTTCAGAAATTAACTGGTTTCTTCTCTTGGGACCCAGCAAAATGTAGGTTATGCGATATTGAGTACAACCAAACAGATATTATGAAAATCGAACTTGGTCCAATTTGCTAAAATTCATGTATCGTACAATTTTCGAGATCCTAATAATTCCAATGGAGTTGTCTTTTTTTTTTTTTTTTTTTTTTTTTTTTTTTTTTTTTTGGCGAGCCCTATTATAATATGCCTGTACTCAAAACCACATAAGCATGTAGTTTGACATAGTGTAGCGAAAAAAAAATTATCAGCTTCATGCCTACTCGGACTTTGTATTAGTATTTGAACTAATTCTTCCATAAAAATAATTTGGAAGTTCTTTGTATTACACTATGTAGGGGTGCTCACTATATGCTGCGAGTGTTTTAGAGTTGCATAACAGCCAGAAAGTTCTGGACTAGTTATTAATGGTCAATTTAGTTCTGAGAGCAAATCTTCAACTCAAATCCACCTTTATTAGATTAGTTGTACAAGCTGCCAGCAAATAGCTAATAACCACTCCCGGGTCAATAGTACTTTAGCTGCTATAAAATTGGACGTTCTTATACAGTATTAATGAGCTATACCGACAAACTATAAAATGTAATTCGCTACATCAACATTAGAAACATAGTTCACATGCACCTGTGGAAAAATACATAATTTCGGAGCTAGTGCCGTCCAAAAGTTTGAAAAATACACTGCAAGGCGCCCAACACGAGGAACTGCAAGCTGACGCTCCATAAATGCAAGAAGAAGCACCAAAAATACACATCACACCAACGTTCATTGTGTACACAAGGAATTTCCTAGACGGCATAAGGGATTCCAAGGCATCCTAGGACCGGACCATTTTACAATAACAACTTCTTTAAAATTATTAAAGAAAGACTAAAATGTGATTTTTCTTATTTTGCTAATCTCTTCTGCTGTAACAGTACTTACACTGCCATACCACAATTATTTATCATTTCCTTACTTATTAGTATGATGCCAGAGAAATTGAGAATCTCGAATTTCTACTTTGTCGTAGCTAACTTCGACGCATAATTAATTTGCAATCAATAATTTTACGTGTTCAGCAAAGACGGTGTGTTTTAAGTGTAATTCTAGATCAATAGTTACAGAGATATGTAGCTAACGTTATTACATAGATTGGGGACGAAGAAAGGGTTGTGTAGCACCTTACCAATGGTGCGAGCAAAGTGCACTGTAAATGTTTTAACCCTTATCCGGGCAACCGGGGCCTCCCAGGCCCAGTAGCTTCATTTTTCTAAAATTTCTCAATAACCATACATATTTCGAAGACATAAAATACTGAATTCTTCTATCTTTCGTCGAAGTTAAAATCATGAACATATCGAGTTGGTAAAGCTTTTTCTTTTTTTAATTTGAAAATCTTTTCCTGACGTAACCGGGCAACCGGGGCCTAGGAGGCCCCGTATAACTTTAGTGAAATTCCTGTCAAATATTAGATCAAATTGTCACATAATTATATATTGAACACGTGACTATTGTAACCTTTAGTCGGAACAGTATGCGGCAACAGACATTGAATTTTGAGTGTTCTGCACTTAAAATATATACTGGGCCTGACAGGCTCCGGTTGCCCGTTTACGTTACAAAAATGTCTGGACCGGATTTGCTATTCTGCTTGGTCGGCTTACAAAAGCGTGACACGAAGTTTCGCTACTTGACAAAAATATATACCGGTACATTCTAGACTAGTCTGAACAGTAAGTGACAATAGGCATTGATTTTGTGTATTCTGCACTTAAAATACGAGGATCATTCAATAAGTAAAGAGACAGTCTATATTTTTAACACTAATCATTTTTTCTTTTTTCTTTTTTTTTTTTTTTTTTTTTTTTTTTTTTTTTTTCAGGGGTGTTAGCTGGCAACCATGGAATATGCTCTGATCTGCTGTTTCGTAATTTTATGTCAACATAACTTCAAAAATATCAATTCATCATGGCAAGTCCTCTAGAAGATTGCACATAAGAAGAACAGCGCTCAGTCATTAGGTTTTTAGTCGCAGAAGGTGTAAAACCAAGTGAAATTTTTACTCGAATGTTGAGACAGTTTGGTAACAGTTGTATGAACCGTGCGAATGTGTACAAGTGGGTAAATCGGTTTAAAAGTGGCCGAACAAGTGTAGGTGATGAACCCCGATGTGGACGTCCAGTGGAAGTTTCTGGTTCTTCGTTGGAATCGAGGATTGACGGACTTATTCGTGATAACAGAAGAATTACTGTTGAAATGATAGCTGAGGAAGTTCAAGTAAGTGTTGAAACTGTTCACAATGTCATTAGGAACATTTAAAGTACAGAAAAACATGTGCCAGATGGGTTCCCAGACAGCTTACTGACGCTTATAAAGAATCAAGGCTTTCCATTTGTCAAGCCTTAACGCAACGAAGTTTGATTGAAGGAGACGCTTTTTTTGAAAGAATACTGACTTGCGACGAGGCCTGGATCCATCACTACGACCCTGAGACTAGAAGGCAGAATATGGAGTGGAAACACACTAGCTCTCCAGTTCGCAAAAAATTCAAGGTTCAACCTTCCGCTGGTAAAGTGCTGCTGACCATCTTTTGGGACTCACAGGGTTCAATCTATTGCGATTTCCTTGAAGATCAGCGAACTATCAATAGCCTATACTAAAGCAAACGCCAAAAATATAGGCGGGTTGCGCTCGCAACAAACAGTGGGTGGAGAGAGCAACAGCCAACTAGCAACCTACGCACTTGCCACATTTACATTTGTCTTGCTCAGTCACTGTCAAGAATTCATGTTTCGCGCGCGTGTTGAAGATTGGTTACGGCAGAACGCAGGCTTTGAGCTGTGGCTAGGTAAACGGCTGTCGTCTGCTTACCCCTGCACATGACAAGGGAGAGTTGACAACAGCGAGTTGTAAGGTGCGCGCGCAACCCGCCTATATTTTTGGCGTTTGCTTTATTCTGAGATGCTAGAACACAAAGTTAAACCAGCTATCAGGAGGAAACGCCGTGGACTCTTGTCAAAAGGAGTCATTCTTCAGCACGATAACGCCCGCCCTCATACAGCCCAGCTGACCCGAGATAACCTTCAAGAATTGGGTTGGGAGGTCTTACCTCATCCTGCCTACAGGCCAGACCTCGCCCCATCTGATTTTTACCTGTTTGGACCACTCAAAGACGCCCTACGTGGAAAAAGATTTGCTAACAATGAGGAAGTTAAGGTAGCGGTGCAAAGGTGGCTTCGGGGTAAATCGAAAGATTTCTTCGCCAAGGGAATTAGGAAGCTGCAAGAAAGATGGGACAAATGCATAACTGTAAAGGGTGATTATATTGAAAAATAGCCTTAGTTTTGAAAGATTGAAATAAATCTTTATTGAGCTATAGTAATTTGTCTCTTTACTTATTGAATGCCCCTCGTATATACTGGGCCTCACAGGCCCCGGTTGCCCGTTTACGTTACAAAAATGTATTTTGCCCGGATAAGGTTTAAGTGTGAGTTTAACGGTGAAAATACGTTGAGAATACCATGTTTATAAGAGTTTGTTTGAGTTGTACACTAAAACTATAAAATATTTTGATTCTTTTATTGTTAAATTCTGTTAGCTATGAATTTAGCTGTAATTTTATAAGGATTTAGGCATTTTTAGACAGATGCTGTGCGCCATTTAGCCAAAGTTTGTAGGAAGCTGTTGGTATCAGTGATGAACCAGATAACGGAACAAGCAAGCCGCGTGGATGTAAGAAGAATCTCGGATTGTTGATTCAGTTTGTGTCTGTACAAACTTCCGCATCTTTCACATGAGTCAAACAGAGTTATTTTGAGTGTTGTTACTGCGATAAATAAAGTTCATTTAAAATTTCGCTGCTATCTACCGTATTGACAATGAGTACTACTTTACATTCACCTTGAATTACTACTGATTTACTTTGATCTACCGAATTTGCTTTTACATAATTTGGCGCATTTCTATATTCTATTGTGGCCACTGAAAAGTGTGTATGCGTAAAATACCAATATGGATTTAAAAAAAAAAAAAACTACTATAAATGTCATACATAGTTGTGGGATTGGAAATAAGTTACCATTAGTATGTACGCACACACAGATTTGGGCATTTTACACAAGGATCGTCCTCAGAAAAGGAATGTCTTGGTGTGAAACGTAACTACAAATGATGTGTGTAAAAGATTTGTGGTACGGAAATCATATATACGTTTCAGCATATTCATCATATTCATTTATGCTTTTGTCATAGCATGATAATCAGTTTTTCTATACCGTCATTGTATTCTGTTGCCGCCGATGTATTCAACCGTGTAGTGAGAGTATCTTTGTCATTATTAGCAGTAGAGAAACGGTTACTGGCAACAAGAGACATTCTACTGTAGTACATAGCACACTGCAACTACGGCACCTCAGTTTGAGCCAAGTAGCGAGACATTACAAACATGAATATGAACTGGGATGCCACAATATGCAACAGAATTCAGGACCCCATCAATGTTTAGATGCGAAGCGCGGTAAGTTTATTTTTTATTTTTTCCCTTTATCCCGAATTTGAAAGACTTTATAATCAGGAAGTAATCGCTTTCCCACTGCTCATGAATTCAGTGTCGCTGTCACTACATTTCTGAATATATTGGCGCCAACAGAGAACAATGACGGTTCAGAGAAACTGGTATAATCCTATGATAAATGTTACATTGAGCATGGTTAATATGTTGGAAAGTAGGTAGATAAATTATGTGATTTCAGTGCCATAAATCTTTTGCATGCATCTTATCATACCCTGTCTTTTGTCAAAATTAATGTACAATAGACAAAAACATCATTGCCATATTTAAAAATGTGCGTAAATTACTCAGCCCAAATAAAATCCAAAACATTAGGTAAGCAAAATACGCAGTGCTGCAAATTACGTAAACAAAAATGATGTTAACTATGATGAAAAATATGAAGTAAGGTATAGCGTATAGGTTTAATGTATTTTTTGTTAACATAACTGTTTATACTCATGTGAAGGTACTTTAACTACTCATATATCTAAGATAGCTTTAATATTCCAGTGTGCTCGTGCTTTGAAGATTCCATATGAGCCCATCGACAAATGCTTGAACTCAGGACAAGGGGATTTCCTCCACTATTTGGCAGGAGAACAGACTAATGGTCTCGACCCACAGCTTTCGTTTGTTCCTACCATTGTCTTTAACAGGGTAAGCCATAACTAATATCTTCTACCAATTTGTAACATATAATTTCATGGTTGGTTAATATTTGTTAGGATTATCATAAGACAGACTTCAAACAAGTATATATACAACTAAACTTTTACAATACCAATTACGGAAATGTAAGTTCCTCTCCTTCGCAGTTACAGATAGATGCGCTGGAATTGGACATTTTCTTTGAACATTAAACATTGAAACACTATTAACAATACTAATTATTTAGAAATATTCGAGGTGTGTTCAAAAAGTATCGAACCGTTTGTTGGCAAAAATACATTTGTTGATTTGGAAATCCGTAACGCTAATCTCATTCAAAGTAGTCTCCTTAGTAATGCACACACTTCTTCCAGCGCTCCCGCCATTGTTGGAAACACTGCTGGAACGCAGTTTTTGGAATGGTGAGCAAACCGTGCCGTCGCTTGTCTTCTCTTGTCTCAAATCGGGTGGTACCCATAAACTTATGTTTCATCGCCTGTGATGACAGTGTTCAAAAAGTTGGGGTCAATGTTTACATTGTCCAACATGTCCTGTGCGGTGTTCAGACGCCACTGCTTCTGCTCCATTGTTAGCAGCTTCGGTACAAATTTTGCGAACACTCTCCTCATGTCCAAATTCTCGTTCAGAATTGAAAGCACCGATTCAACGCTTACGCCTAAATTATTCGCAATTTCTTGGACTGTCATACAACGGTCCTGCAAGACCACAGTACGCACTTGGTCAATGACATCGTTATTCCGGCTTGTTGAGAGTCTACTTGAACGTGGTTCACTGTCAACTGATGTGTGGCCATTTTGTATCACTCCTTTATGCGTGAGGTGCTCATGGCATCGTCCCCGAAAGCCTGTTGAATCTTGCGAATCGTTTCCGCTTGGGTATTGCCAAGCTTTTGGCAAAATTTCATGCAATATCACTGCTGATTTTTTTCTGTCCAAAAATGAAATGCGACGACCGCTCACTACATGTGTTCACTCGTTAGTCGACTGTCAGCAACTGGCGATTTCTGCAGGCGGGGAAAATTTCCTCATACGTGTCTCCTCTAGATCTACACTGAAGAAAGTCTCCCACGCTTCATTGGTTTACGCGGGAAAATATAAAGTTCGATACTTTGCGAACACACCTCGTATATTACGAATATAAAAGTTAAAGCAGTTGTCTATATACTCCCTAAAATGAGTACATTTTGCTAAAACTTCCCCTGGGCCATTTTAAGGGTCTGGAAAAAAATGTCCGTATAAGGCAGGCTATACACGCCATGCTCAACCGAAGAAGTTTACATTTATAGGTGTACATATACAGGTCGACTGGCCGCCGTAGCATATATGGGACACGCATTGTCATCGTATGGTATCACTCGGACACAGGTAGCAATAATTAGTTTTAAATTTTACTCCAGTCGCCTGCGTAGGTTCGAGAAACAGCACAGGTCTATTTTATATATATACGCTCCAGTAGACCTGCACAGATGCATGTTAAATATTATGCACAGTGGCCTCCTTCACAATCTTCACAACTCACACCATCAACTAAATCATTTAAAGAGTTAGTCAATGAAACAGAAAATATGTACTACAAAACAATTCGGAATATAGCGGCCTGTGAGAATTCATTACATGAACAAATATGACCTAATCAGCACTGAATCGTGCCGTTCGTCACAAATTAAAGCGAATGTCCATACGGACCAAACGTGAAACATCTACTGAGGAGTTATTGGAAGAAACCGATTTTACTCTGTGCGACAATGCAAAGGAAATTTCTCGGAAAGGTTTCGTAGTTGTTACTGGCTCTTGCTGCAGAGGGACGCTCAAGTTTTGTAAGGTCGAAGAACTGTCAAAATCAATGCTGTTTATTACCAGGAATATGTCCTATCCCCAGTTCCACAAACTAAATATCAGTATTGTATGGCAACGATCAGGGGTGGACTGGATCTATGAAAAGGTCAGTATTTCAGATAATGGAAGTGCGCTATGCCAGTTGGTCGGAGAATATCCTTAATAAATGTATGATCCTATAGACATCGTGTATTATGTCTATCAATATGATTTTATCTATAACATAAAGCATAGGCCTAATTGAAATAAGGATACTTCAAACAAAAGTGATGTTTTAGGTTGATGTTTGGCTATAGAAGAAAGCCCCATTAATACACAGATGGAACTTCACGTTAATCAGCTTTGAAAGTTATTACCACATAATTGGAAATTCTTGCCAACAAAGATTCGCAAGATACGCAAATTGTTTTGTGTATTGTTTCAGACCAATATTTTAAATGGTTCAGAGATTTTTTTTTCATTCTTAAATATTTTTGGGAAAGCATAAAGGAGATGGTGTACCTGACATTTGCCTGGTTTTCCGTCGGGTCTGTCTACCCGTGGCAACGACACTCATCGTGTCAAACTGCACCAGGATATAGCTGAGAGTCACATTATATAAACACTGCTGATCTTGTCCACATGACAACTGCAACTGATATCTGCTAGTCCCATAGATTACTGCGCTTCTAGACTTCTCAAATGATGCCTTTCATCGCGTAAGGATCTCAGGTAAACCCTTCTGGAAAGCTCGCAAGTAGGCGTGGGAAAATATAACTGATTCAACTGCAACGAAGTCCATTGCAGAAGAAACTGGGATATTGTGTAAAGGTCCATACCATGACTATTACATCCGGCATGATCGATGGTGGTTGATTGAAATATCTTAGGTAAACAACAACTTCAATGTTCCCTATGGAAACGAATCAGCCTTTGTATCTGATCAGATGTTTTGCCAATTTTAAATAAAAAGATTCTAGATAATAAAATAGTATTCAGAAAATACTATCAAGATTCTAGATTATACTGTTTTCTATGTTTTGCCTTAGTATGCTTTCGGTGATTTGATCATCTTTATAGTTAATTTCATTTCCCTTGAAGTATATACTTGTAGTTGAGTGCATGTGCTACAGAAGTTGTGTTAATTTCTGAAAGGAGTGTGCTTCAATATATATACCATCAAAAGATTTATATTAAATACCTTATCAAATTATCTTACATACGTATACGTGTATTTCATCAGGACATGTTTTCCACATTTTCTTGGAAACTAAGGTAGACTGTCAATTAATATGTCTTTATTTCCATTGCAGAAATTCGATAAATCCAAACAAGACAGATCTATAGAAAACTTCAAGGGTGTGCTCTGTGATCACTTTGAAGAACCCAAACCAACGGCTTGCTCGTCATAACACATGGGAAATTTATGGTATAAAAAAGAAAATTTGGATCAGTAGCTTTCTTTTAAATAGAAATATTGTCTATCCATTGTCTAGAATGAAGAATGGCGAATACTTTGTTAAATTTTGGATAAGTTCCTAAAACAACGTTGTATTTAGTATGATAAGTGGATGAGTGACAATAGTAGTGATCATTAAAATGTGTACAACACCCAACACGATTCAGTTCAGAATTCTTAATTTACTATAATAAAGATTTTCATTCAGGTATTAATTATACAGATTATAAAGGTTGTGCTAAAATCTGAAAACATAGTTCGTCTTCTGGAGGTAGAAAGTTTTCCTTTTGTTCTTTTGATCAAAAATCCAACAATTTTAGACTCTGACGTTACTATGTTGTTAACGGTGTCTTCCTGTTCTCCCTAATAATCCTCCAGCATTTATAGCACATTTCTAATCTTCACAAAAAGGGATGTTTAGATTTCAGGAAAATTTATTAGTAATAATTTTCCCGACAATTGTAGTTGCTTTCAGGACCCCTTGATTTCCATATATAATGCTAGCGTTCTTGAAATTAAATTAGGAATCATAGATTACCATTAGTTTACTACGAGTATATTTACGCGGTGTCTACTGGTCCTCTACAACTTCAAAGATGTTTGGTGTATACAAAGCTTTAGTGTTTGTGCATAGTTGCAGCTTCCTCTATAAAATAGCGATAAATCTAATAGATTTATGAAAATAAGTTATAAAAATAAGTTAGGTAAGGCATATGAAAAAGGGTCTTGGATATAACAATACAGTTTAATTATTTCTTTTTTTCTTTCAAATGTTAAAGCACTCCATATTATCTGTAATGTTCCTGCATCGGAAATATTTTGATCTGTCAAGTGCATTGTTTAATTTTACTTCTAATGTTAGTTCAGAAACGTGGAACAATAAGTTCTACGTCATATGAATTTAAGCAAGTTAATAATGAAAGAAAATATAAATGTAATTAGTAATTTAAGCTATCTATAAAATAATGCAAACTTTAAATTATAGTGTCAAGCATGATACAATGAAATATTGAATAATGTTCTATTTTAGCCTGTTCTTACATAATTTCAGATATAACCTCGAATAAACAATGTGTTTATTCCATAAGAGCAACTTCTAAAACAATATGAAAGAAATCGACAAACATTTTTCTTGTTAACTATTCGAGTTTCAAATTTTGTTCACTATTCGCGCTTCAATAGTGACATGTATCCATATATTCGTATATACAGTGGAGTTTCGTTAATTCGAACTTGGATAATTCGAAATATTGGATAATTCGAACAGAAGTCCATTCCCCTTGAAAACTATTGAAAACAATAGTAAAAAATCGTGGATAAATCGAACTTTTGAACCTATGCTTTGGATAATTCGAAGTAAATGCAGATGAAAATGTTTAATGTTGGAGAGATGTAAAGAGAGAAATATAGTTTAAACGTGTTTTCAGTTATTCAGATGCAGCCATAGGGAAGAGTAATACAAAAGATAAATAGAAAATCTATATAATGATAAAGATGAAGGTGAGTTGGTGAAGACGTAAAGATAGAAAACGTGTGTCAATCTCATCTTGTTTCAGAATTGGTTAAAAATTTAAGATGGATTATTGATGAAGTCAACCAAATATTATTAATATCGTATTAAACGCAATACATGAAATTCAAGATTTATTGACCGTACAAAAAACAATAAAATTTAAGCAAATGAGGTTTACGACTTCTTAAAAGTGAGAAAAGAATATTCAAATTGTTACTGGTGTTTAATTGTTTGGGCTATTCAATGTATGTTGTAGTGTTATACGTAAATATATTTTCCATTGTACACGTAGTTTGAATTATATGGAGTCAATGTCGTTTGTTAGTTTGAGGTATTCAATCACGCAAATAATAAGCTGCTTTAAAGGTAAAGTCTAAACCATATGAATATGTTTTTGATGCACAGTGCTTTTTTTTTATTATTGTTATATATGTGAAAATGAATATTATTGGATAATTCGAAGTTTTTTCGTGTCCCCTTGGACTTCGAATTAAAAAGAGTCCACTGTACTTGTAACGTACTTCAAACTAAATACACAGATTGGGGGAAATGTCATACAACCAATCACAGGCCACTATTTGTTTATTTTTTCGGAAAGTGAAAATCTAACCAATTAGAGTTTCTGACCAATGGAAAAAGTGAAATTTTTGACTCAGTTTAAAATACGATTAAAGATGGATGATGAGATATAGAAAATCAAGGGTCTCTGAAAGCAGCTGAAATTGTCGAGAAAATTATTACTATTAAATTTCCCTGAAGACTTAAATATCCATTTCTGTGAAGACTATGCAGAACAGGAATGCCTGAAGTGCCTAAAATAAGATCAAAAATGTGCTATAAAGTGCTGAAGGATCATTAGGCAGAACAGGAAGGAACTGTTTTTAACTTACTTGTCAATGTAGTGTGTTTTGTTGTATTTCTTGTTTTCTTAAATGTATCTGTAAAAATATGTCAATACTACCCTAATTATATTAAGACATAACCACTCTTACTGCTCAGAGTTTCAACTATTATAATCTTAAAATCTGGCGCATCCGGTTATTCCAGAGTTTTTGGTTACTTCAAGTTTAGCGTCCCTTCTCAGCACCGCGTCTACACGACACGTCGGTCTACAGTTTAAAGTGGAATCAAAATCACCGACATTTTTCTTAATTTAATGCTTTTTTTTATCAGGAATCGAACCTGGAATATAAATATTCCAACTTTGAAGTCATTTTAGGTGGCTCCACAGATGAATATCTTTTAAATAGTTCCATTGGATTCATCATCTTTGTTCTACTGTAACAAGCGCAATTAAAAATCGTTCCAAGCATGTTTTTTAAAATCTTTTTAGGATTGGCATAAGCAATAGTCCTTTAGCATTTACAATTCAGTTCTTTTCAAGTAATATTATTTCAAGCATAATTTTCATTATTATTACAGAGAAAATATACATTAAATAAAGTCCAACAAAAGCTTGATTACTCACGAAGCTAGTTGCACTATTACTGACAAATGATTGTCAAAATAAAATTAAATAACTAGAACAAATACGAGCCTGTTTAGCACAGAGTTTACAACTACGACAAAAATTAATTAAATAACTACGACAAAAATTAATTAAATAACTACAACAAAATTACTTAAGGTAGTATGTGTATAATTCAATGTCATCATGTTATATTACACTTAAAGTTTATGTCTGATTTTTGGTCAATGTGTTTATGGTGGGCTACAACGAATTCATACTTTTTTCTTTCTGTCTTTCTATCTTGCAGCTTCAGAATTCCTTTACGCACATACTACTTCGTAATATTTTAGGAAACCATACTACGTTCATTCGAACGTAATAAAAATATCGTAAAGATATGAAAATTTGTTTAAACATATTCTAGGCCTCCGTTAACTTATTGACCAAGCGCTACTCTCATTCAGCATTATTATATTGTTAGACAAAATAGAATCTGTGCTTTTATGATCATCAAAAGAATATGTCGGTATTATTCCAACAAAGTTGAAAGACATACGTCCTCCCTTAGCATAAACACTTATAAATAATTTAGTTATATATGTCTGTTATTTTCCTTAAAGTTATTGTATTAATATGAATAGTATTTCTAATAACTTGGAACTTTTGTATGTGTATAAAGCTAAGTCCATTTATTTTTCTACGTTAATTTGTATTACAAATAAATTTATTTTTAATAAGAAATTTCGTTTTTTGATTACGAAAAGTACCCTCAAAATATATGGGAAAATTCTCCATAAGATGCACTTTATCCCTGTTGTTATGTTTCTAAGATATTTCTTAAAAATAAACCTGCAGCCTATTTCATAAGTCTAAAACCATGAGGAAGATGTCTAGTTCATAAATGCTGTTCAATATTATCACCGTTGACTGTTATGGAAAGCTGAAGATGGCTTCTCCATTCTTTAACTCCTAAGTGACACGGAAGTTTAAATCTCCGCTTGACTATACGGGTGGAAAAGTATTTAAAATATGAACCTTTAACTCACACTCTCAAAGTATATTCCTTACACACATACTGGTATTTTCCTTACACATGTACTGGATGTAATTTTTAAGGTTGAAAGAATACGCGAATGTTAATGGTTGAAAGAAAAACAAAAGAATTTTTGCTTTGCAAAATGAATGTGCTTTGTGCTTTGGTCAACATTGTCAAGGAAAGATATTATGAATTGTTTCTTTGGGTATGCTGCGTTCAATAAATGTAATATATATGGTATTTAAATAAGGAATGTATATTGTGTCGTCTATGTTTTATAGTTTGAATAACTAATATTAGTTTTATGTATAATGCAACTATTATAATTGGCGAGCCCTATTATAATATGCCTGTACTCAAAACTACATAAGCATGTAGTTTGACATAGTGTAGCGAAAAAAATTATCAGCTTCATGCCTACTCGGACTTTGTATTAGTATTTGAACTAATTCTTCCATAAAAATAATTTGGAAGTTCTTTGTATTACACTATGTAGGGGTGCTCACTATATGCTGCGAGTGTTTTAGAGTTGCATAACAGCCAGAAAGTTCTGGACTAGTTATTAATGGTCAATTTAGTTCTGAGAGCAAATCTTCAACTCAAATCCACCTTTATTAGATTAGTTGTACAAGCTGCCAGCAAATAGCTAATAACCACTCCCGGGTCAATAGTACTTTAGCTGCTATAAAATTGGACGTTCTTATACAGTATTAATGAGCTATACCGACAAACTATAAAATGTAATTCGCTACATCAACATTAGAAACATAGTTCACATGCACCTGTGGAAAAATACATAATTTCGGAGCTAGTGCCGTCCAAAAGTTTGAAAAATACACTGCAAGGCGCCCAACACGAGGAACTGCAAGCTGACGCTCCATAAATGCAAGAAGAAGCACCAAAAATACACATCACACCAACGTTCATTGTGTACACAAGGAATTTCCTAGACGGCATAAGGGATTCCAAGGCATCCTAGGACCGGACCATTTTACAATAACAACTTCTTTAAAATTATTAAAGAAAGACTAAAATGTGATTTTTCTTATTTTGCTAATCTCTTCTGCTGTAACAGTACTTACACTGCCATACCACAATTATTTATCATTTCCTTACTTATTAGTATGATGCCAGAGAAATTGAGAATCTCGAATTTCTACTTTGTCGTAGCTAACTTCGACGCATAATTAATTTGCAATCAATAATTTTACGTGTTCAGCAAAGACGGTGTGTTTTAAGTGTAATTCTAGATCAATAGTTACAGAGATATGTAGCTAACGTTATTACATAGATTGGGGACGAAGAAAGGGTTGTGTAGCACCTTACCAATGGTGCGAGCAAAGTGCACTGTAAATGTTTTAACCCTTATCCGGGCAACCGGGGCCTCCCAGGCCCAGTAGCTTCATTTTTCTAAAATTTCTCAATAACCATACATATTTCGAAGACATAAAATACTGAATTCTTCTATCTTTCGTCGAAGTTAAAATCATGAACATATCGAGTTGGTAAAGCTTTTTCTTTTTTTAATTTGAAAATCTTTTCCTGACGTAACCGGGCAACCGGGGCCTAGGAGGCCCCGTATAACTTTAGTGAAATTCCTGTCAAATATTAGATCAAATTGTCACATAATTATATATTGAACACGTGACTATTGTAACCTTTAGTCGGAACAGTATGCGGCAACAGACATTGAATTTTGAGTGTTCTGCATTTAAAATATATACTGGGCCTGACAGGCTCCGGAATACATAGAGTCCGGAATAGAATACATAGAGTTATATTTTAGTAAATTTTTATATATTCAATCATCTTGACAAATAAAAAAAATAATTACATATATTATATCTTAGGCATGCTAAAGCAAATTATGATTTGCGACATACGCAAAGAAGACACTTATTTCACTTTTAAAAAAAATGGACAAAGAGGAAAGAAAAGAAAAAAAACTTTTAGGTGTATTAGAACTTATGAGTCTCTACCTCACGTCGAGACATAAAAAAAAATATTCTTTGTACGTCCTGTAGCGTATATCAAACTCGAGCATTCGAGATCACTATTAATGCACTAAAGGTAGTGTCCAACACATTTCGCTCGATTTAAATTCAGTTTATGTTTATACACATATATTTTGCTTTATAACAAACCATTTGTTCAGTATATACGAACTACCAGTTTGTAGCTGTATTCGCATATTGAAAGTTCTACCCATCTAGGGATTTCTACTCTATTTGGTCAGAGGAGAATTCTCCTCTCGGTTCAGTCCATTTTTGGATTCATTATTTAGTAACTCCAGGTCACTAGTTAGTCATTCATCACTTGGACGCATCATAACACTTTATTTGTGATTTACTTATAACTTTTACTCATAGTATTTATATTTGAAAAGATCTTCACTAGTTGGGAGGATTATGGTGATTTATATCATGGTAAAACACTCGTTAAGTCATAGGATACACATCGGAAAACAGGGGGGATTCTAGGTACACTTTCAAAAAAATTTTCTGGTTGATCACTAAAGGATAATATTTGTCGAGGGATTAGATTACGTTTTAGACCTGCCGTTATTTTGAAATGCATGCCATTGAAACTGTTTACATTATTGATTACTAATTACATTTATTCAGAACAAAGAAAATTATTTAAGTTCGCGGCGGTATTCTTAAAAAGAAAATTAGGCTACATCATTCCATTCGTCGGAAAACATTACTTAAAACCCATGGCAACCAATAAACGTATGGGGCAGATGCGGTGCCATCTAGGGATTTCCATATTATAAATTTAACATTTTACATTTCACGTTAATATTCTATATTTCATACATATTTACATTTCGACGTCTCTCTCTCTCTCTCTCTCTCTCTCTCTCTCTCTCTCTCTATATATATATATATATATATATATATATATATATATATATATATATATATATATATATATATATATATATATATATATATATATATATATATTCAATACACGCGCACACATTTAATTACATAACCCCAACACTAATTTGTCCAAGAAGGTTGCAACATTACACCAAGAAACAAAACTTCCGACATATCATCATAAAATATTATTTTCCTTTATACCGCGCATCTATTAATTTTAAATTTTCACATATTCAATTGGAGAGTAGATCAAAAAAAAACTTGTAAGGCAGGCACGTAACACAGAACATTCTTAAATACATGAACAAAACAATTTTTATCTTAACTTTGGGCTCAATATTACAACATTCACGGAAATAAACTAAATGGAAAGTGACCACTGGATAAAAAAAAATCCCAGACGGACAATGGTGAAGGAATGAAAGTGGAAAATTACGGTGTACCGAATCGTTACTCACCCCGTCGATGGGTCAAATATAATGTAAACCCAGTCCCTAACTATTTCATCAAACGAATCGTGTCTTGAGATGTCTCAGCTGGACATTTCGGTTAAAAAAAATATACATTAATTCATTGATATATTATACTTTCAAAATCGGGGGGAGGTTAAAAAATTAAAAAAAACTCTAGAGGAGAAGTAGAAGAAGTATAGGTAAAGAGAGAGAAGACAGAACACTACAACTACGAAAGATAAGTGGTCGAATTTACGTATACAACATAATATAACCAAATATTCTCTTTTATGCCAAAAGGGGTTCGGCTTACCAAATAAATAGCCGAAAAAGATGTCTGCGAAGATGAGACAAGTCTGTGTCCCCGATGGGATTTTCGGAAAGACAAAGGCTTTAGGGAAATCCCACCACTCACCGTATCCGGTCAACACCCTTGCAGATCCCGGAATCCTCCGGAAGGTTAGAGAAGGCGTTAATTTAGAATTTCAAAAAGGAAAAAAAAATCATCCGACCTCTCAGAAACTAAAAGAGTCCAGAATAGTAATGAAACTAGAGTAATAGTTAAGATATCCCTAATTAGTGATTTGCCAAAATAATAAAAAAATAAATAAACTGAATTTTGGATCGGTGATTTCTATTGCCAAACTTCACCGATAGCTCCCCTTCGCAGAATGCGCTAAATTCTGAGGCATCGATTAATTTCCATCACTATCTAGTTTGGAAACTAAGAAAAGAAAACGAAAATATTCAAGGGGGAGGGGTCGATGCCCGGGTACGGTAAAATAAATTTCAATAACTAACTGTTTCGATTCTGTAATCCTGTCTGTCCTATTCAGTCTACAAACACTGTATTGTAGCGTAATATGAAAAAAAAATCTCAGAGTCATAGGATCTTCTCTTTCATAACCAACTGTAAACACAATTCACAACAGCCCAAAACGCCAACTATTTGGTATCATAATCGATGAACAATTACATTTAGTTAGCCATTACATGATGCTATCCCTACCCTGCTGTCAGACAAAATTGTTATAAATAAATACTACTATTATGGCATACTCAACTGCGAAGTAATAATACATGCTGATATATAACTCGCCTACCTTGTCGAGTGATGTCTCGGCGTGGAGGTCAGAACTCGAAACGATTCTCACCACACATTTACGTTTCGTATATATGTATATATATCAACATATGGCTAAAATATACCGGGCCCATGTATACACTATACGGGTGTCCTATCGTCTATTCACTTTTACTACAATATTCATATTCATATTCAAGTAAATATTCATATATTCATATCATCATCTTTTTCCATTTACTACGACGCTATATTTTAAAAACACCCTGTTTCTTCTATCTATGCCCGAACTATTAATTCATTTCATCATATATTTTTAAAAAAATCTATAAATCGCGTCCCGACCAACACGCAAGAAACATTACTCGAACCCAAGACTTCTTTGCCACACAAACCATCCTATATCTTACTTCGCAGCTGTTTAGAACAAATCTCTATATAGAAATATTCACAAAAAATAAAATATGTGCGATAATATTGCTGAATGTGATAGCATTCTGACAGCAACAATGAAAATTATTCTGCAACTACAAGAAAAGAATTGGAATTCAATATCTCAATTTCAGAACGGAAATAGCATCACATTGGCTGACTTCGGTTAAGAATCTATGCATAGTTTATTTACTTAAATATTTTCATTACTGGATTACACAGAATGTTGTAGTTTTCAGAATATTAAAATGTCAAATCACATTATCCAACTATCTGTTCATATGGGCCGGAAATCGTGTTTACTCGGTTTTAAATCGAAAATAAAGGTCAATTTTGTAAAACCTAAATCACTAACTGGGTTTGATGGTAAAATATGCACGACTGATAGTACGGAATTTCGACACAAGGGCGCTAGTAACTATTTGTTCGAACTGTAAACCACGAAATGTGACCTTGTACTCAGGATTATTGTACTATATTACGTTCACTTTCAAATATTGTTTATAAGTTCATTTAATGACGGAATAAAAAAATATCGCATAGTAAATACTACACTGTCCATATTTAATTATCTCACGCACTCTTTCATCACTTAACTACCACAATTACTACTACTAGAAAATGTTTACTACATTACAAATATACACATACTACTTAAACTACAAGACACATCATGCCAATACACACCAATCATCACTACCATTAATCTTATTATCCATTTAACACACATAGAACTCATCAGAGTTTACCATTTTTTGTTCAAATCGGCTCTAGCTGATGTAGGGGAAGGAAATGGGCGGTGAAAACTGAACCAATTAGTCCTGATTAACTCATGATATTTTATCAGATACTGGTCAAAACGTGTTCAAGGGGAACATACTAAAGCTATTAATTTTGAGGTTCCCTAAAAGGGAAGGAAACCTAGACAATTTAAATATTTAACCCATCCCTACTGGAAGCTATCCCAATTCGGGATTAAAACAGGAGCCCTTAAAGTTAACCTAAGCGATCATTCTCATGTTACAAAGATTCCGAAACTCAGAATACCGCCATGTGGATTAGTAAGAAAAATCACTTACTATCTACATTAATAAGTTACTACCCGGACAGGTCTTAACTGTATATAATATCGGGAGGGGTGAAAAGGATAATCACTGTTCTGAAATTTCTAAATCGAAGCAAACGAAGAGTTTAGCACACCAAATTAAATGCACGTAATGTCGAACCTGTCCACACTAAATATTTACATCCGGCATGGCGTCCTATGTATCCGGCTACATTGAAATTTTAGTCTGTTTTAACTATTAAGATTGTCTAAATTTTAGCTCCTGTGCTTCCTGGTAGAGTAGTTTTGACCTGGATGTACAATTTACCTGTCTTCCTCGGTTATACAGTCAAAATTCCTGCATATCTGCTAGCCGATCAAACACACAGCCTTCTTTTTTCGATCGACGATGTAGAGTGAAGATGATCGCGCCTTAATATGTAGCGTGGGTAACTGCACCCATCAAAGTAAAGCTTTTTTGGCGGTGGAGTATTTAAAACGAATAAAAAATGGTAAAATCTGGATTGAACCGGATGAACATTGGTACCAAAAGAGGGGTGAGGAGAGTCCAAAATATTGTGCCAAAATTTAGATTGGTTAATTATTCTAAACTCCCATCCAATGATGGGACTATATTTCCGAATAGCACTGACACCGTGAGATTTGTAATCGTCCATTTAAAATATGCATATATAAGATTTATAATTAATTAATATATAAATAAAGATATGAATCCCCCAAAATATGATTCCTAAACAATTTTTACCGTCCTCCATGTTAATTTGGAATAAAATAACGAACAAATAAATAATTTATATGGATCGAAAGAAATATTTTCTAAATAGGAAGTACAGTCGGTGCAAAAATTTCTGGGACCCTCCCATCAAAAATATCATTACATTAAATTGTAATGTTCCATTACACAGTGTTTTATTTAAAAGATTCTTCTCCATATAATATATGTTTACACAACGTAGAGGAGTCAGCTATTGCGGTAAAGGGTTAAGTGACAACCAATGTAGCTTTTAAGAACCTTCAATTACTGTTAATCGTTATACAAATCAGATTCTACCTCTAGAGAGGAATTGTCCCGATCCCCCTCATACCAAATTAGAAAAATATGATTAAACAAGTTTACACAGAGAAAGCAAAAATACTCACTTGTGATGTAATTCATGTCATTTGACCAGCTTCTTCTTTAGTCCAATGTTTAGCCTGACAGGGAAGATGTTTTCTTGTTTGATACCTCTTTGGCTTCAGCAATTCCTGACCTGACCTCTTTAATGTAGTAAGACTCTCTCGTTAAGACTTCCCAGATAATTGAAATGTTGACCACCTTAAGCTCTTCTTGATCTACTCTTATCCGTAGATCACGGGATATTATCGTGATTTTTCGACTTTTCGATGTCATTTACGTTCCATATTGTTTCCCAGTGTAGACTATCCTATTCATAATCTCCTATAGTTCTTTTTTGGTTTTAGCCATAATAACCGTATCATCTGTATACCCCATCCTCATAATGATATTTCCTCCATTCTTGAAATTTCCAGCATTCATTAATGCTTTCTTCATTAAACATTCACCGTAATCGTTGGATAACTGAGGTGGCATATATTTATCTAAACAAAGTTTCAAGGGATCTAAAATGATTTCAGAAAACCCTCAACTCCTATCCTCGTGTTAGCGCCTCAGATAAACAGATAATTAATGGTCACTGTTTCCTTCAGCATTTGAAAATGCTTTGAGAAAATTCTTAAGGTAATGTTAATAAAATATTCTCAGATAATTTACATGATATATGATGTACACATTATAAAAGCTGGTATAACGGTAATTTTGTACTCTTTGAGGTGAGTTTGAAGTTGGCGTATTTCATTTACATTGGCACCGTGGTACAAACTGATACCTGTCTCTGTACATAAGTCATCTATTTCTTTGTCATTGACTCATTTTGTTTGATGTTTACACTCCTTATATCGTTTCATATCTACATTCTTGTATTTCTTCAATCCATCGGTAATTACAAAGGTTACATCTTAATTCTTTACATGTACAATCCTTTTTTATGCTTCGCAACAGTTCTTCATTCTCAAGTACTTCTTGTCGCAGACGGCAATAGCCAAGTCAGATATCAGATACGAGGGATCAATGATCGAAACCGCACTCTCATGAATTTACTTTGTTTAGTTAGACATGTTGACATTATTCAATCTTTGACTGTTTGCTTCGCGTCAGATTTTTACTGTGAATCGTGCCTTAAAAGTATGATTATCGTAACAAACATGTGAAAATTTGTTCTGTAATATGTTCTAAATGCTTACAATGACTTTATGTGACAAGAGTCAAGCTTTGATGTTGTGCAGTGATTGTTATCATCAATTTTACCGATAATTGTGTTTCAAGAATCATTTGATTGTGCCATATCATAAAAAAACCTGTCTGCAAATCGGTGAAGAAGTGTACCAAATGTTGTAGGGTATACTCTTTTGTGCATACTGAACAATGTAATGAGACAACTGTAATGAGACGTTTTGTAATGTATGTAAGAAGATTACTCCCGTACCACATCAATGTTTTATGATTTCTATCATACTGTTTGAAGCCAGTGTATCTTTCATTATGCACACAAACAAAACAATGCTCGTGTTTTACGACATTGAAGCGATGAAGACAAGAAAATTCATGATAACATGTATGTGCACATCGACAAAAGTGGAAGAAACATTTCCAGGCCGAAATCTAAAACTTAAAAAATCCTCATTAGTTCCAGGACTTCCAGAAAAGGCAGAATTCTTAATAATAATACAACAAGTCTGTTATACATATTTGGAAAACGACAATATCACGCAGTCTTACAATACTTGTCGACAGCGCCAATTATTTTTCAAGATACGGACCTAATTTATGATTTTCTATTGTATTTGCGGCAAAGTCCTAAGTTTACTAATAGGATCGTACGTTAGCACACTATACAGAAGGTCATGATGGACAGTTTCTACTTAAAGCCATGGTGAAACAATGTCATGGAAACCTTCAGTCGTTTTAAATGGAACGAAGATTATTTGACACTAAATAATCTGATAAATATTGACTCAATTTATTTTCTAAGTATGGCTTTAAATAAACTGTCGAAAGCATTTAATTTACCAGCAACCAAAGTCTGCTTCACACGTTTCTTTAACACCATGAAAAATCAAGCATATATTGGGCACTTTCTGAAACTCCAGTTTATGGTACTAATTAAATGTCTGTCGAAGACAGAAGCAAGTTCATGCAGTGGTACAATACACATCGTAACGCCACTTTTCATTTTCAGAAAGAAATTGTCAATGTACTCTGTCAAGTATGTATTTCCTTTATGATGACATTTGAAGCAGAAACAAAAATAAATCCGTTCTTGGAGACCATAAGACTTGCAAGTAGCTGTAATCTTGTGTACCGTCGAAATTTCCTCAAACCGAATACGATTGGAACTTTATCGCAAATGGTTACTGATGAAGGAGTACCTAATCGATTGCCACAATTCGAATGTTGACCTACATTGAGAAACCTTACATGCAATTCGACGAAAAGAGGTGCTTGTTGCAGGAATCAGAGTCCATTGGTACTATCGAGATCCCCAGACGTCAGAAGAGCGCGTCTATGATATTGAAGGGTGTCATTTTCATGGTTTGCAGATTTGTAACACTCCAGGACGTAATCAACCCATCTACGGCAATCCTGAAGACACGATTGAATTCCGTTATGAACGCAAACAACGAAAAATTGCAAGACTGTATGAATTAGCATACATTGTTCATGAAATGTTAGAGTGCGAATTTAAGAAATCTTGAATAAGGATCCAGCAATGGCGACGTACCTCATGAAACATCCCTACATGATTCGTACATCTTTGCATCCCAGATAGCTTTTTGGAGACAAGACCAAATGTGTAAAAACGTGTATCTTGAAGCCAACGGAAATGAAGGAGAAAAATAAGATATCTAGACATTGTTAGTTCATATTCGTATATTAATAATTGTGGTAAATATCCTATTTCAGACCCTGAAATTTATATTCAAGGGGATGACAATATGCCACCTATTAATCAAGTAAATGGTCTAATAACCATATCGATCCTTCTATGTCAAAATACCTATCATGACGTCTTGCCATATCTATGTAACAAAAACCTATTATTTCCATTCTTTGAGGCATACTTTCGGGGATATTCCCTCCCCTCAGCTAAGAAAAATTAAACTGCCATTGCCAATATATCAATCTATTATCCAAGTGCAACCTATTCCCATTTTGATTTTGCCCCTCCACCGGACAAAATTTTCTGGAAGAAATTCTCTCATTGTAGCAACTTTATACTCTGCATATGTTTAGCGACATTTGGTCCTCTACGGGATTACATCGAGACTGTCCAAATCATACCAGGTTTCTCCGGGTCACTTATCTGTCTGGGTCACAGGGTCTGGTGGATTATGGGTCTTACTGCTTCCAGGTCATAATAGGTCACGAAGTTCGTGAACGCTTCCATCACTGGAGTAAGAAGAAGGTACATAGTTCGGATTTTCATGTATCAGCCTCTTAGTTAGAAACGTACTCTGCCATTCTATATGCAGTTATTTGCTCCAATGAAGTGAGTATACTATGGATCGAATGTAGCGTATACCCGCGTTCTTCCTAAATTTTAGGTGGCTATACGATAGTTTCCAAAAATTAGAGGTGGGTATGCGCCGTATACCCGTGTATACCCTCCTTTACATCCCTACCTACGAGATACAAAAAGCTATGGAAGTGGAATATAAACCTGGAAAATCTTTGAAATTTGGAATTATGATATTGATTGATGATGATATCAATGATATTGAGTATTAATCCAATCACTAAAAAGATGGCCTGTTCACCGAATATATTAATATTTTTCTCACATAAAAAATGGAAGCTTCTGGATGGCCAAGTACATGTTTCACCGAAGAGGATAAAACCAAATTGATACAAGCCATCCTTGAGCATGAAAGCATTGCTTTAGACCCCCCCCCCAAAAAAAAAAAAAAAAAAGAATTGAAAATAATCCTGCGAAGTTTGTCAAAGATCTGATTGAATGCATTGTAGGAAAGAGACACAACGTTCCAACTTTAAGAATTTTATGAAAAACTAACTTCACCTTATATTGAAGTTCATCAGGTTGTTCCATTCAATGATACGATGTTGTATGCGTTTTGGGAATGCATTAAATATGTGTATGTTTGAAATCGCAATACCAACCTTGTTCTCGGAGCGTTTACAACATGTCAGGCACGACTGGAATTGTACAGGTACCTGGAAATGTTGCAGGAACGTGTGTTGTACTTTGACACAGATTCTGTAATATTTACACAAAAGCCAGGAGAGCCACATCGAACCTTCAACTGATTTAGAATGTATGTCAGATGAGATGATAGTTTACGGTGAGCGGACCTACATCAAAACGTATGTTAATGGTGAACCCAAAAATTATGTTCTTCAAGTGTTTAATCCTGACACGAATGTTACCAGTTACATATGCAAGATTCGTGGATTTACGCTAGACAACACTTAAATTTCAACTCTTTAAAATAAATGGTTTTCAATCAATGTCGTGGACGAGTAATCACGATTCCATACAAAATATACCGTACGAAGGACAATATCAGCATTACCAGAAAAGTAGAAAAATATACAGCATTAAATATACAAAGCAGCGTTTTAGAGACACCGACTTCTATGATACGGTTCCTTGTGGATATGCTACAAAACAAAAAAAAATACAGCACAAAGAAGATGATTAAAAAAAACGGTAAATATCCGGTGAGAGAATTTCCGTGTAAAACAAAAGATATTATAAATAGAGGATCTGCCCATATGTATCTTCATCCTATTAAGTCGATGAAGCCAAAAAGCAACCGAGCATCGGCACGTCTGATTGGCTACTCTCGTTTCCGCCATCGTCTGATTGGCTACTTTCGTTTCCGCCATGATTGTTGGCTCAAAACATTGTGATCCTATTGGGCGGAGTGGGCAGAGTAGGGGTGGCGAAACTGTGACGTATGGCTTCAATATTTTGTTGTAAGGGCAAATCCCCTATTTTATAAGATCCTTGGTGTAAAATAGTCATATTTTCCTTCCCTTCCTTTCCTTTTCATCTGAACATAAAACAGCAGAACAGCGGAGAAAAAGAAATTAATGCAGCCATCTGCTACGTTCAAAATCATGGCAGTGATGTAAATATATCATATGAACTGGTTAGAGAACGACGACAAGGATTCCTACACATCTGTCTTCTATGCGGGGAAACAAAATCGTAATCAGCTTGTAAAGTAACATTTTGCTTCTTTTTGCCTCATCTTTACAGAATACATCTGCGAAAACTGAAAGATTATATGTTTGTTTCTCTCGTTTTTCAAGGTTCCACACTTAGCATCTTTAAAAAATGCATATTGTATGCAGTGGTGCCCACCCCCCCTTATGTCCATGACGCACCCCCCCCCCCAATTGTCTATCCGTAGGTGTTCTTCCATGAAAAAATCTTCTTTTCGATTAATTTTACCCCCCCATCAAACATATTTATATAGATTTTTAACCCCCCCCTAATATTTCAATGACGCAGTTTGCGTCATAGCCCCCCCTTGTGGGCACCCCTGTTGTATGAGAAAACAAATATTCTTTGTCAAAATACATCTAGTTGAAAAAAATCAATATTTTCTGTTATTTCTTGAAATCCTTTCCTTCTGACCACTGATTGTTTATTTCTTTCGTTTCAAATAATTTTAGTCTGAAAATTTTAGTTTCAAGGTTTCAAATTGAAAACATTTAGTTCGAAAATTTTGATTTGAAAATTTTGAGTTAGAAAAAATTGATTTGAAAATTTTTACTTGAGAATTTTTAATTTGAAAATTTTTAGTTTTTCGAAGTTTGCTTTGAAAATGTTTAGTTTTGAGTATTCTTGCACTCACTGAAAAAAAAAACGTATCGAAAAAATTTGGTGCAGTTAAGTTTAAAAATCTGGCAACACTGTTTCCATCAACTAAGCGCTTACTGGGTTGAACTGAGCAACAAAACGCTGAGCGAGTGTTTGGAACAGCAAAATCATTGCAATCTCGTTGGGTGTGTATGATTAGTCATTGTTACAATGAACCGATCAAATTTAAGCAAAAAGCAAATGTGACACCATTTTTCTTTTAATCCACGAACAAGAACGTTATGAACTGCTGTGATTATGAATATCTTATTTTACATGTCTCAAAGAATAAGCGTATCGTTTCAGGCAATGGCGTAACTAGTTTTACTGCGCTCTGGATCGATCAATCATCGATTTACTCATACCCTCGCCCTGCCTCACGCATTTCATTATATACATGTACGCCCTGATTGCAATGACTCATTATGCAAAACTTTCAGTAGGCAGCTAGCTAGACAAACATTGCTGTGACGATTGTCCGGTTATCACTAAAAAGTGGGGATCCAGAAAGGGGGCGCGGCGCTCGCGCTGCCCTCCACGGGTAGTAAAATATATAAATTAGTCCCTAATGAAGCTCTTGTTCAAAGGCTGTGAAAAAAAAAAAATTAAAATTTCTCCCAAATGAAGATTCTGAGTGCATTCTCCACTCCTTGCAGATAATGTATGTTTCCAATTCATGGTAATACCGGATTCTTTCGTTTTGAACAACATGGCATTCCTAAATGCCGAGTCCAGAAGGGCAGAGATAAATACGTATTATGAAGCACTACAGTCCACATTTTTAGTTAGCGAACCAAATATCGAAAAATGTATCGAATTAATTTTTCAGACCTGCGACCCCTTCGAAAATTCCTGGATCTGCCTTCGGTATCGGCTCTTGCCAATTACCTGCTAATAGTCATAGCGTACTTTTTGAAATGTTTTCAAACGACCTTTGCATAAGGAAAAGGTTTCGGTATTCTTTCTTTCTTCGCCCTTGATACCTTTTACTGTGCGCGCTGGAACAACTGCTCCACTCGCTCCATTGTAGTTACGCCACTGGTTTCAGGGTAAAACAATGCACACTATATTTTCTTGGTTTAACAATTAGATACTGTGGTTCGAGTCCTATAAGACACATCAATCTAAACTGAACCTTGACCTTTTGACCCCAAAAGTTAGGTATCCCTCCAAAAGTTTTTAGTTTTGGCCGATTTTATATCCTTACAAGGAGATGAAAGGAGCAAATGTCGAAATTATTCCTGGACCATGGTTCTGTCAAAAAGTTATTCTTGACCTTTGACTTGCAAAATTTGAGAGAGTTCGTCAAGTACCCTTGTTCTATGAAAGACATTTAAGAGGTGTACTATACATATCCCCTCCAAGGGAGACATTAATGTACTTTTGTACTCAATCATATAACTATATAAGGCAATAAAGACCTCATTAAAGAGGATAAACACCGCCGAAATTTATACCTATATAAGGGAACGGGAAAATTTAAGGGGGCCTATACATACACCGCTCCAAAGCCCTGTATTTAATCATATAACGATATAAGATAATAAAGAAGAAAAAACTCCACATTTTATGCCCGTGAAGGGGAACAAGATAGACTACTATAACCTTAATTCAAAAATTCCTATTTAATGATGTCATAAAAGAGGATGAGGGATTAATTTTGAATTACTCTCGAGGGTGGGGCCTAAAACCATGTGACCTCATGACGTCAAACCACGTGACCCTGTGGCGTGGCTAATTTTGAATTTCCCGCGGAGACGGGGCCTAAGACCACGAGACATCTATCAACCAATCACAATCGTCAAATTTTTGCTAACTTGACTATCTATAGAGCTATGAGCACTAGTCCTGTCAAACCTTCGGATCGTCTTAACTTGGTATTTGTCAAGTTTGGATAAGGTAGTGTTGCTCAAGTTTTTCAGCCATTTTCTCAAAAATCCGAATTGAAATTGCGACGCTGCTCACTTACACCTTATCACTCATAAGCAGTCTGCCGGCAACTGACTGCTTCCACAGACGGAAAAAGAACAGAAAACAAGAACACTCATAAGAACAACCTATATACGTGCTTCAAATCACGCCTCCCTAAATATATATCGCTGGAGCCTCCGTTGACCTTTCTATTTTCTCCCTTCATTTAGCAGGTGTATCCTCAATTCTTGGTGCAGTAAACTTTATTTGTTTATTCCAAAAAGTTAAGTTCGAATATGTTTTTGAACAAACCTCGTAGTTGTTGTGTACAACATTAATACGTCCGATAACCTTTATTCTCTTAGTTTCAAATGATAAAACTTTAATTGTGGCTCCCTTCATGAACCGTCTCTGCGAGCTCGAAAGATCTGAAACTGATTTTAGGTGAATGCACTCTGGTTCGGATCCCACATAGAGCTGTAGGCCCGTGTTTCGTCTAGCAGCGGTCCTGAAAAGGGATTTTAATTCCCAAACATACAATAGAGAGTACAATGGCTTGGTGGTAGACATCCTTCTCTAAGATGAAAGGTCCCTGACTCGATCCCCGCTATGTGTATTTGTGGTAGACAACGTCGTTTCCAAGGATTTACTTGTTTGTTCCCAGTGGCGTATTTACGATTTTCTTTCGGGAGGGGCTTTGCTAACTTTCGGGGGGGAGCTTTGCCTGAAAATGTGAAAATTCTGAAAGATATTTCATATACTTTACTATGGTAAGATTTCGGGGGGCTTAAGCCCGGAAGCCCCCCTAAGTACGCCACTGTTTGTTCCCATATTCCCATTGCACCCAATTCTTTGATACTTCTTCATTTCAAAGACTACCCGTCTCTTTTACTCTACTTAGCATACCTATGAAACGTAAAACTTGTAAAGATTTTATTTCATTTTTTCGAAATCAACCATCTCATAATAATTCGTCGGAAATTCTAAATCTCTGGTTTCAAATAGAAACTTTAATTGACTAAAGAAGACTTAACATTTCTTTGACTTAATTCTATGTATGCACAGAGACGCAGAGCTTTCGAAGAGAGATGAGGGCCTAGCTTATTAACAAGACTGTACAAAAAGATGTTTATTAGGAATCATATGAAAAATATTTTAAATATCTATGACCAATTTAAAACTTCACAAGGAAAGAAAAGGTTTTTCTGTTAATCAATGAAATGTAGTTGAAGTTATGTTTTAAAATAATAATAATAATAATAATAATAATAATAATAATAATAATAATAATAATAATAATAATAATAATAATAATAATAATAAAGTGTTCTCATTCCGTATCGCTCCTCGCAAAATTTTGCGGATTGCAAATTAACGTAAAATCTGCAATAATCAATTATAACTGATGTGACGAGTATCGAAAACTAAAACACGAATTTTGCCTAGCGTTGATGAACAGCCATACGGAATGAGGCTCGTTTGAGCACTTAGTTTCAGCAGCTGCCGATAGATGGCAGGTATTTGCTCGGTACGAGTTTCCTATCCCTAATATTGAGCAACTCAATTCTTGGAGCAACTCCTAGTGCTTCCGTTCTGTTTTATACAAAGTAAATAGGCCTAGGAGTTGACAAGTAATTGACCCCGTTCTCCAATCGAGAATGAAATGAGCAGTTGAGAACGTTAAAACAGACAATTAGCTATTTAAGATGTTCGAAACAACTTCCAGATACCCTCAAAATAGCTGCTATGTCATTACTCATGTAAGCTCCGCTATTTTGGTTATGGTTTTATACTTTATCTGCAAAATTAATACTTGCAACAGTCAGCAACACACGGAAGAAACCATATCTGACAACCAGCTTTCGGCTAGCTGGGACTTCGCCTCCGGACCCTCAAGTTGGTTCGCCATATTACTTTACACCTCATATTGCAGCTTTTGCTTCCTTTCTTCACACGGTAAGAATGTGTTTATGGAATTATTCTTTGTCAAAAAAAAATGTAAATCAATTTACCCCTTAGAATACATTTTAAAAGTAAATGATAAAAACCGGTGTCGGCCCAACAGTTATTATCAAAAAAAAAAAAAAAAAATCAAATGATTCGCCTGTTTTCCCGTGAAGATGAGACTGACAACCCCCAAGTTATTTTTATATGTAAAGAATAAAATAGAAATTCACCCCTCTTCTCTCTTTAAAAACGGAATCTCTGGAAAAAAACGTAGCCTGGCATATATCGATTTGCTTTGAATAAGGAGTTTATATTGTGTATACAAAGTTTCATATCCCTAACATGTGTTCAATCTTAAGGAATTTCGAAATATAGCCATTTTATTATAACAATTGCAATATCCACCTTCCCTTCTTCCCTTCTAAAGGAAACACACATATACAAAAAAAAAAAAAAAAAAAAAAAAAAAGCTGAAGCACGTCTGTAATCGTTTTCAAATAAAATTCTAAATACCAAATTTCATGTCTTTAATAGGGATGGCCAGAACCAGATCCTGGTAGAATTAGTTTTCGATTCTGAACCGATCCGGTTCCGGAACCGAGTTTTTGGATTCAGTTCTAGAACCGGTTCCGGAACTGGTTCTGAGAACCGGATCTACCAGAACCGGTTTCCGGTTCTGAACTGATTCGGTTCTTGAAGATCCGGTTTAGGAACAGGGTTTTCGGTTCC
Source organism: Thermobia domestica (assembly GCF_964235325.1). Lineage (NCBI taxonomy): Eukaryota > Metazoa > Arthropoda > Insecta > Zygentoma > Lepismatidae > Thermobia > Thermobia domestica. Next base: position 204,701,602 of record NC_137460.1, on the reverse strand, counting down.
AGGTCTGAAACCGGTTCCAAAGATCCAGGTCTGGAACCGGGTTTTAGGATCCAGGTCTGGAACCGGAATTTTGTGGTCATCCCTAGTCTCTAATCTTATATTAAGGATTGAAATTCCATAACTTTCTTCCCTTATAGGAGAAATACATATCCAAACGATCTGAAACATATACTTACTCTAGATTTCAGCGTTATAGACCCCTGTGTTTAAAGCCTTGTTATGCTAAAATGGCTGTCAACTATTCTATACATTATACCTTGTTTTAATAGTTAAAGTATTTATTACAAATTGGTGTATATTTAAGAGCTTTACGTGTAACTAATCTGATTTTCACGAAGCTTTGCACCCCTTGTAAACAATGCAAACTGCAGTGCAGAAATGTTGCCAACTAATTAAACAAAAAATGTTGTATGTAATTTTGTGCTAAGAAATGAATAAACAAACTGAAGGGGGAGAAACAATTAGATTAAAAATAAAATGGCATGGGCTTGTGATAGGAGAATCAGGAACCATTTTCTCTCGTTTGCAGTGGCGTACGCACTGCTCTACTGAATCTTTGAACTACTATGTAAACACAAACACGCACCAGGAGGAAGAAGGGCAGAACATTGAATTTCTTTTACCAATGTAAATTACAACTAAAACTTACTATCCCCATTCGTAACGTTACCTCTAGCTGAGAATCTACCTAAAATGTTAGGATTCAGAGCCACTATTACATGATGACTTAGTGTTCCTACTAGCAGATCTATGGTTGGATGGATGGATTAAAGTTTATCGTCCCATTCAACAACAAGGTTCTATGAGATTTGGACCTACTGCCGAACGAGTGATCCGAACTACATGCATTTCTTCCGGAAATCGAATGCCGGTCTCCCGCCCGACGACGAGTATGCGGATCATATAGCCACAAAGGAGTTAATTATCAGATCTAGAAACATGTGCAGTTGTACTCACGACATCTATTCAAAATTGAGCTGTTGTGGGGCCGCGGTGGCTCAGTGGTAGAGCGTTCACCTCTGGCATATGGGGTTCCTGGTTTGATCCCAGCTCGCGCCAGTGAACCTTGTGATGGACAAACACCGTGTGCGTGGGTTTCCTCTGGGTCCTTCAGTTTCTTCCCACTTTCTTCATTCCACCATTTCATTCATGTTTTCATCATCACCGTTTCCTTTAGCCTAGCCTGCATAACGTGGGACATAAAACTCGAAAGATTTTATTTCATTTCATTTCAAAATTGAGCTCCTTGTACGTTTCCATTACAGGCGAGCGAGTGTTTGGAACAAGCAAACGTTCGTTCATTCTGCACGAACTTGAAAACTACTGAGTTTACTTATTTATTAAATAGAGATTTTTTTTATTTCCTTTGTTATATGTAATAAATTACCTATAAAATATATTTTGAATCCTCGTGACTTATCCTTTCATCTGATATCTAGCAGAAAAGTTACGCCATAAACTAATACCAGTCATGAGAATATGAAGACTCTATCGACATCTTATTCAAAAAATTCCAAGAAACTTTTTAGATTATACATAGGAATAAAGACACATTATTTAACATGCACATAGTACCTCCTCTTAATTTCATGCAGCCAGAAAAAAAATAAGACTCAAAAGCTATGAACATTCCTATCCAATATTATAAAAGTTCTTAAGTGTTGAAGATTCCTTTGTACATTATTTCATTTCTGGCACCGAATATTCGGTTTTTGCATCTTTAAAATGGTCATTTATTCTGATCGCGTTTTAAAAAGGCGATATAAAATTATAACTGAAAAAATTAGCGTCATATTACTTCGTAATGAATCACTAAAACAGGTTTTATCCTCTTTAACTTCTCTCTATCCCCCTCACTCTTTCTCTCTCTCTCTATTTTTAACTGACTATTTCCTCATCTCTAATGATTGGTCAAACAAAGATCTGAAATACTATAAGGAACTTATTATCTTCAATAAGAACAGCGAGTTCACTAGATTTCTCTTTTTCATTTTCTTAGTCTATTTTCATGAAATGACACAACTGTTTGACAACCATTCTTTGTGAAAAACTGAAAAATAACCATGAGTTAACAACATTGAAAATGAGACTGATAACAGTTTATTCTTCCATGAGCAAATAGTACACAACAAATGCAACGTATTATGGTAATTAATGTATTGTTAAGGCACAGTAAGACCATTTAGGATCCGACTCAAAGTATGAATCTATATGGGATCGAAATCTTGAACCAAAATCGAAATTGTAAGATAAAACTGTTACAACAAATGACAAAACACACGAAGTGTGCACCACAATTTAAAGATGTCGCCCAAGGAAGCCAGCAGGTTACCTGCTGCTCCTTGTTATTCCGCTAAACATAAACAAGGCAAACCCGTAAGTGCAGAATAAAAGCAAATACTTTTTCAAAAGATATCAACGTTGTTCAATTCACTTGAAACAAATTAAGACCTATAATAGCTAATTGTCATGTTCTCATAGAATATTTATTTACTTACTTTGTCGTACTGAAGTTAGTATGTGTACATTCGCATGGTATACAATGTAAGAAAGCACATCAATAAATTGAACTTAACACTACAGTACTCGCATGAAATTGTTGAAACATGAGTGCTCGCGCGGATTACAATTGTAGTCCATTTGATAAATACATATATCTTACTGCTTATCCAATCGGTATTTTTTACATTATTTTTGTGGGTTTTTACAAGCAATAAAGAACACATTTCAGTGCAAACATTTTGTATTTTAATGCACAAAAAGAATTAGAAGACAAAACTTTAGAATGCGTATGGAATTTACTATATTTTTGTAAATGTTCATTTATTTTCTTACTATTTGATTAAAAATTGAAATAAAAGAGGAAATTTGCTTTTAGAGTGTTAAAAACTGTTATAAAAGTAAAAAGAAATTGTTAAATTGTTTGAGAGGTTAACTTTTACACTTGAAAACAAGGTCAAAAGTAGGCAAAATTTTGGGTGTGTCAGTCATAAGAGTCAGTGCAAAGAGTGTGCTTGTGGTCAGAGCAGATACACTTACTGCACCTGAAACACCTTTTCCGGTTACCCTTGTTTTTTCATCTTCCACAAAAAGGTTTGATAAGTTCTATAGCCACAGATTGCAGGAAGTCTCTACGGTTGATCATAGCATCATTGTTATTTGCTTTGAAAACAATGAGAGCGTTTACTCCACCAACGTTTAACACGTGGAAGAAGAGAGTGATTGGCCATCTTTGCGAATTCCTGGCTGTATCACACTGGCGACACAATTTGCCCAATATGTCAACTCCTCTATCAGTGTAGGTATGATGTTATGACGCTGTGTTCGCGTATTTCTTCGGTGCACTAGATGAATATACCATCTGGTAATTCTGTCCTTTCCAATGCAAAATTCTCCGTGAAACCTGTCTTCCTGGATAACACCGTTCCTTTCTTGATCTTCTATTTCTTCCAAATCGTCACTAGCGCTTTCTTCAGAGTCACTACTCGACAACATCTTCCTCTGTTTCATCTTAGTCTTCTATACTCAAAACACTTTCGTCGTCACTTTCAGTTTCTGTTAGCCACTGTCGTATCTGTTCTTGCTCTGACATTTTAAACTAACATATATCACATATATTTTAGCGAATAATGCGAAATACTACATTCAAAACAAGAACAGTTAAAACGTTAGACAGAAAACAAACTATCACGTCAGTACTCGCACAGATTACAATAGTAGTCCATGAGAAAATAACATGGATATGCGTAATGATTTAGGTACTAGATGAAAAGGAAATAATCTCCCATAATGATAAATATGCTTGCTGTTACATACCAGCGCCATCTCTTTATCGTTCAGTTGATAATTTGACATAACTCATTGTAATTTCACCTATAATTACAGTTTGGAGAAAAATAACAATGTTCAGTTGCTCTTAAAGGAGGGGGGATTATATAGTATTAGGTATTTTGCCCTATATCACGGCAATGGTGTGAGAGTGAGACGAGTAATGCACATCACAATAGCAGAAATACATGCACGTGCTGCAGCAGAAATATTGCGGGAAACAGACGAAACAATTTCCTCTTCACCAATCAACAAATAGTCGTGCGCGCAGTGATACAACATCAAGTTACGCGGTTTGTTTTTGAAAGATGCAAAGGACTGTGAGAAACGCTTTAGGAAAAAGCTATGAGTAAAAATGTACTCAAAACTGTGTTTTTTTCTTTTTTTTTAGCAATTTTCATAAACTAACCAGTTTCACATGATATATTTCAGAAACGACGGGGCTCTTAAAAGCGCCATTCACACAGTTCAACATGTGATTATTACTGATTGCAATGAGCAAGTACTTAATTTTAATGAAAAGTGAAAATACCGAATTTCATGAATCTAATCTGAAGAGATTTTGAGGTATGGCAATTTTATTATAACATAACTGCACCGTTTTCTTCTCAACTTTTTTTGTCTCTTCTAGAAAATTAAAAAAAAAAAACTGGAACATGTATCGAATTATTATAAATGGAAATTCCAGATATCAAGTTTCATATTTCTAGTCTTCAAAAATTTACAGATATGGAAATTTTCCATTATAATTGCCACTCCCATTCCGCTCGTCGAATTTTCAAAAATATTCTCTTACTGGAACCAAAAATTTCAAGTTTCAAACTTAAGAGGTTTGGCTTAGGCGTTGGTCAGTTAGTCAGGGCTTCCTTTGCATAGGAATTAGCACGGTGTGCGCAGGGGCTGCTTAAGGATTTTAGGTAGGATTTTGGATAGTCCCGCTCCTTCGCTTATGGATGCATCTACACATTTGACTGATTAACGACATTGATTGATTAGGATTAGGACTGATTAGGACTTTTACAGTAGTGGTTGATGCTACTTCTTAAATAATTATCTAACATTAATATAAATGATGGAAAATATATTTACTCTTTATTGGATCTTTTAGCGTTTATGTATTTTTCAAAATTTTTGGGTAGGCCCTTGCCTATCTGGAATACCCGCTAAAGCCGCCACTTACAGTACGAGGAGAATCTTGGGATGAGCTGCGGAAGTGATACAATTGAGAAGATCTCTTGTGAACCGATCAACATACAGCTTACCCGATTGCAAATAGTGTCGTAAAAGTGAATTAAGAAAACTGGATGCTAGTGTAGTGCCAGTTAAAAGCAGTTACAGTGGCAATTGCATATCGCTAGATAGCCAAATATTTTCATAGTCTGAAGTAGGCGCTAAATCAAGTTGTTTGCCCATCCATGGCCTATACTGTGAGTCAGTGCCGGACTGGCCACTTTGGCTAGTTGGCGATCGCCAAGGGCCCGAGGCCCTAGGGGCCCCTCAGGAATAAACGAGGCACAGGACCTGTAGGCCTTCGTCGAATTTTCGCACTTTCTTGAATCTTCCTACCAAAAAAGCTGCGGAAGCGTAAGTTCGTCTTTCCGAAATACGTTTTCTCGGGCCCCCTTTTTCATATTAGTACGGCCCCGTGAGCCAGTGAAATTTCGTACTTAGAAACGGCCCTCTCCAGTCGATAATGGCACCTTGCGCTTCTTCGCTTTTACCTGTTGTCTCATGCATATACCGTTCATATATACTACCCATCTCTCTTCTGGAAAATGGACGAGTTAGGTTTATATATATATATATATATATATATATATATATATATATATATATATATATATATATATATATATATATATATATATGTATGTATATAAACCTAACTCGTCCATTTTCCATATATATAAGGGTTGTTATTTAAAACAAATGATTTAAAACTTGTTTTAAACAATTGATTTTGCTTAAAACAAATTTTATACACGTTTTAAACATTTTGTTTTAAGCACTTGTATTTTTAAGACTTGTTTTAAACATATGTTTATTTTTATTTTATTTTATTTTTGTACAAAAAAATCTGCCAGAGAAAGAAAATTGTCAAAAATTGCTCTCCATTCAGAAGACTATTTTCTTCCTATGTGAATATTCTAATTTCTCGTGTCTACAGCAGGTCAATGTGGTGATCTACAATTTATTTTATTTCTTTTTTCCCTTATTTTTAACGTATATTGTATCGTATAAATGCTTGCTAACTTGCTTGAGAGTGTCGTAGTCGAAGGTTGGACTACTTGTAGAACTGATATTAAGAAATACAGTATATAAAAGAATTATCATGGAAACAAAATTTTGTGTTATATTCAGAAAACAAACAAAAGGTTATTTGCTAAATTGCTGTTCTGAAATTAAAATATCGCAGGCATTCGTTGATACAGGACATAGTTCTGTCTCCGTACAACTTGGAATCGTTTAACATGAGTTTTATGGGAAGAAAAAAAGGACATCATTTGGAGCAAATTTATTAAAGTAACTCAAACTCCATCCGATAAGAAAACGACCATACGAGCTCGTTGCAAAACGTGTAAGAAAGAAATGGTCTGTTTAGTTCAAAGAATGAAGAATCATTATGAAAAAATGCGATGCTGTGTAAAAACGGGAAACCCAAGCAAATGATAAATGTGTTGATCCGAAAACTACTTCTGATGATTTAACGTCAGTGATGTGGTTGAAATGCAACTGGAAACTTCGGGTAGGAATTAATTTTGTATCAACAATATCCTTTTCATTATATTATGAAAATTTTATTTCGTCTCTCTTTCCCACCTCAGGTCTAAATTTTCTTAAAATCTTTACACCTTGACATGGCTTGTATGAAGTGACCAGGCGAGAAAGCGCAAGGTTATAGCAGTCGCCCGCGGACTTATTGTAACATCAGTGCCGTACGTCAGTGTCTGATACAATTTTATCTCAATTTGTTCGTCTGTCTGTATGTATGCACCACGCTACAGGGCGCAATTTTCGGTCTTTTAACATTAAATTTTGAGGGTAGAGACACGAGACGTCAGAATTTGCTGTAGAGATTTTGACTGCGATCCGACGTAAAATTTCAAAATTAGTAATTCGGATTCCACTTTAAATCGCTAGACAAGGGCATTGATGGGATTGGGATGGGGGAGGAGGGCTAATTTTCCCCTCGGATACCATCCACAATACTCTTATCATTAAATTGCACACGGGATACCACTAGAAAGCCCACTATTATAGTAGGTATGTTAGCAATAAGCGAATGTTATCAGAATGGTTGTGGAAGGTTTGCTTTGAAGCTTTCCTTCACAGCCTTTTGTCTGGTTAGAAAGTATAGTTTGCAGTGTTTTGGAAGAGCTGCATGTGGGAAAGCAATTATGTTTCAGACATACTGGCACCCTTTTTGTATGTGAAAATAACATCTTGCTCATAAAGCAGTAAATAACTTCAGTAGCAATTCTCTGCCTAAGTGATAAGACATATCCAACTACAAGAAACTAATACAAGTTACAGTATATATTCATTGTTTTTTCTTTAACAGCTACTAGCTAGGGATGGCCAATTCCAGAATTTTTACTTTCCTGTATACGGAAAGTAAAGTCGGAAAAATTCTGGAATTTGTGTGTGTGTGTGTAGGGCTCTGAACTTGGTGAGTCCAACACTGCTGTGAGTATTGTTCTGCATAATAGTCTGTGCATTCCTGAACTGCACCAGATTCATGTGCTGATACTGTTCGAAAGCCATGTTAAAAGCAGGTCCAGTCCTTCATAACCTTGGTGTTGAACAATGAGTAAAACACAAAAGCCTATATGTACAGTATTTAAAAGAACAAGAATTTTAGGAATGATCAAAAGATTGCGATCTTGACCAATAATTAGTTTTTGAATCAGGGGCCACAAAAATTTTTAACGGCCCGTAAATCAAGTTTTCGCATTTTTATACTGAATAAGGACATCATACTTAGTTAAGTGATAGTTTGGGTTTGGCTACAGTACATGTAGTTCTCCAGATATAAGGTCTACAACTTTATTATTATTATTATTATTATTATTATTATTATTATTATTATTATTATTATTATTATTATTATTATTATTATTATTATTATTATTATTATTGAAATATATTATATCTTTTGATCCTAAAAAGTATTCTACAAATTATAGGAAAAATGAGAGGGTAAACGTGAAACTTTTGATATTGGAAAATGGAAGTAGACTTGAAGTTGTCTGTAGTTTGATATCTTCGGAAGTTTTTTTTTTTCTTTGTGTGAAGAAGATAGCGGTTCCTTTGTGTATTAAAGTGTTAAAAGGAATGGTTCAGACGAATCTGTTAGATCCATTTCCACTCTATTTCACAAGAGATGATGATGCTTCTGTTGTAGTTCCTGGTAAAACGTCTGGCGGCGCTTACTCACAGAGTCCTAGATGCTAGCGATATCTAGCGGTCAACTTTCAAATGATCTGCTTATGACAAAGAGGGATTTAAACTGGAAACACTGCAGAGGAATTTTATCCAAGTTCAGTTGGCTGCAATGAAATTGCGCACACTTTTCTGGTTTTATCAGTTTTATTTGATAAGTCGTTGACAAGCTATCATAATGTACAGGATTGCGCACAAAAAAATAAGCAATGTTGTCCAATGCAAAATATTTTATCTTCTGTTATGTTTGTATATGTGTGACAATGAACCATTCCATACAACGATAGCATGTATTTACATTGTTTATTTTATTTATTATTCAAGTCAAACGTGCTTTAATGTATGTACTATTTATACCAGCGTTTCCCAACCGGTGTGCCGTGAATGGGCCGCTGGTGTGCCGCGAGGAATCGAAACAAAATTACTAATTTTATAGCAATCAAAATGCAAAAGGTAGGGAAAAATGTATAATGGAATTTTACATTACTATGAACCTCTACTATGAATCTACAATTTTAAGTTTCACACCAGGTTACTGTTCTATATATTTCTAATGTTGAAAAAATGGTTATCATTGTTATGACCATTATTGCTTCTTTATTATTGCAGACTATTTCGTAACTTGAAAATTTAAAATATAATTCAATCCTTTCGATAAATTACCTACATTTGAGTTTTAAAAGTAAAAGAGATTTGTTTGTTCGTTCGTTATTTAATGATCTTCCTTCTTAGTAAAAGGTTGGATACAGTTTTATTTTTTAAACAAAGCGTATTTTTAAAAACCTGAGTCCAATATTTCATTGCAATCGTTTTCTATTTTTAAATTAGAATGAAAAATAAGCATAGTGATTTTCCATGGGGAAAAACAGTGATAGTGCTTTCTTCTCTGTAAGAAGGAGATCAATAATCACAGAAATATACCACAGTGTTTTATATTTACAAATAATAATATCTATAAGTGTGCCGCGAGAATCCAAATAACACCCGTAGTGTGCCGCAAGTTGAAAAAGGTTAGGAAACGCTGATCTATACTTTAGAAGAAGAAAAAGAAAAATTATATAATTTTTGTCATGAATAATGTTGATTTGTAAATGTTTTATTTTTCTGTCGCTAGATGTAAATGTTTGTTTATTCGTCGTTATGGTAGTGAACCGGTTGCTATGGTAACAGCTTTCGTTACCAGGGCACCATATAATATAGAAATGTATTGAATTGCTGTGAAGCAATTAATAATTATTTTGAAATTTAGTGCATTTAAGTGATCGAAAATAGTGTGTAATCATTGAATACTTATCGTAGTAAGTAACAATTTTATATATATGAGTTATACTACAAGATATCTTAAATGAATAAATCGAACTGAGAGGTTGATGTTACACCTATTCACCGAGTCCAGATATTTACCAGGTGATTTCATCTTTGTTCTAGATACAGTGAGAAACAAAATTGAAATTACGATCAATTGCGAAAGGAGATACAAAAATACACAAAGAAAGGAAGATTTGAAGAGACATAACTTTATATTAAAGTAGTATGAGATGCTTAAAGATAATACATATTCAGAGTATGAGAGAAAGAGGCTTAAATTTCTAAAAATTGTAGGCTTAAAATCGCAACCAAGAAAATTTTAACATGTGGATTGTAAATACAAAAACTTCGTTTTGAAGGGGTCTTAACATCTTCTTGTATTTATTGATCAAATTACATTTAGTGAATTTTCAATATGATTTGTATTTTATTTCTAATTTTTGTTTCTATCGTAGTCTGAAGGGAAACTTTGTTTGCGCACAGATTGTGAAACTATCCTTGTGGCAACGTCGGACAAAATTCTGTGTTCAAAAAGACCAACAGAGATTTGTACGCAATTTGGGATCTAGAGTATGCGCAATCTAGTTGCTCCCGTTCAGTTTTGGTCTACATCTATAGGATCCATGTAGAGAGTATATAAGTCAGCGTTTCTCCAACTTTCTTTCAATTGCGGACCACTTTCAGTACCGTAGTCAGATTATACTACGGACCACCCTATTCTTGGCCCACTCGAAAGTAAATATACACATACTGCGTCTATGTCAAGGGATATAAATGTAAAATGTTTGGTGGTTCACTCATCGACCGCTGCATCAGTTTTGTGATTTTTGGTACTGCATACAACTTACATTTGTATCATGCTAATTTGATTAAAATGCATATTTCAGGGAGAAGTTGGGAAGCCATCATTTACGCAAAAAAAAAAAAAAAAAAAAAAAAATATATCTCATGAGCAGTCAAGGAAGGAAGATGAAACCTGGAACCAATGAAATGATTACAAGTGAAATGAAATGAAATGAAATCTTTCAATTTAACACCCGACGTTTATGTCCTTTAGGCTAAGAGAGACAGATAATTAAGATAAGTGAATAATTATGGAAGAATTGGTGAAATGAGGAAGTGGGAGGAAACGGGAGTACCCGAGAAAACTCACGAAGACGATGCTGTCCACCACAAACTTGCTTGCCTGGGGATCGAGCCAAAGATTCCATGCCCGAAAGGTAAACGCTCTACCGTACTCTCTCATCTCCTCATTGCAAATAAATAGTGCTTCTGCAAATTCCCTTTTTAAGAAGGAGAAGGTCTTTTCTTTTCTGCATTGAAAGAGACGTAGTACATTGATGTTTGCGATCTCATTACAGGGAAGGAGCTAACAAATTTGAAATGAATTTAGGAGCGTAATGTTACTGTTTATCTCCAGTCACGTCTTTTTATCATGTCACTTTTGCTTCGAGGTCATCTCGTAAGTAAGTAGAGACGTTGGAAATTTCTACCGAAAATAGATTATTTTGCGGGATTTTTATCATTATATTTTCATTCAAGTGTGTATCCTAGGAAGAAAGGATTTCAAACTTATTCTTCTCGTGCGAAGAAAGGGCATTTCAGCTAGTCTATGTAGGTTTATATATCGGGTGTTGCAAAATAAGTGTTACAACTCTTGGGAGGTGACTCCTGCCACTGAGACAAGAAAAAAACTTCTCTTCAACTTTCTGCTATCGGATATAGTTTCAGATCTACAAGGTGCCGAAAGCGTGGGAAAATGACTTTCGGACGCCAATAGTTTGGAAACTATCCAACATAAAGAGCGCGGGTAAAAAATTCACTGAAGAAGTCATACTTGCTCTATTGAATTTTGCATGTTTCACAATCCTGCCGTGCACGCGTAAGGGATTCCCCAAAGGAACGTAGGGAGTCCCGGATAATCTGCCAAATGAAACTTGGTCTAAATGGATATGAATTGATAGGCTTTCTACTAGGTAACAATAATTCGTTTGTCTTAAGTCGATATCTTTAACAAATACAAAATGGCGGACGCATTTAGGCCCGTTGCGTGTGGTTGCATAATCTCCAGGTACGGATGCTGGCCAACAGTGATGTTTTGAGTGTTAATTGTAGCTAATTTGTACTCAAATGCTCTAGAAAGATATCTGGAGTGTCGGTAGAGCATAACAGATGAAGCAGGGTGATTCACATGTGTGGAAACACTTAACGAAAAATGGCCAGAAATGCACTCATACTCAGTAAACGTGAGTTCAATACGTGGGAAATGTAAGAATTAGCGTCAAGAACATGAAAGCCATTGTCAATTCACCAATAATATTCCTTCAAACCGATGCAATATGATATGCACGGTTGCATACCAATAAGGATGCAACAACTAAGCCCAAGTTGAAATTGTGCAATGGACTCAGTAAGAAACTGGGTAAACTAAATGAATGTCACTATTGCGATCGCATGATCGATATTGAAATGTGGCCAATGTGTGTGTTGATATCAACATGTAGCTAATGAACAAATGTCAACATGTCCCACTACTGCTGGGACTAGGGATGCACGCGAGACGCGAGAAGTCTCGTCTCGTCTCGCGTCTCGTCTCGCATTTGCGAGACGAGACACGAGACGAGACTGAAAATTTTATGCGAGACGCGAGACGAGACTAAACCATGCGAGACGAGACGCGAGACGAGACTCAGTTAAGTCTCGCACGAGAAGTCTCGCGAGACTTCTCGCAGTCTCGCAACATTTATGAATTACATGTAATTACATATTTAGTGATTTTACATTTATTGAATATTCTAAGTTGAGCGTTAATGCCTCCAGGAACAAAAAAGTGATTGGGGCAATAGACATTTTATGAGATTTATTATTATTCAAGGTTGATTTTCAGAATTAAAGCCTTCTTTAGTTTCTAAACATCATTAAAAAAGAAAAGCTTTGTAAATTGGAAATTTATTACAACAACATGGACTTTATTTTGCGACACAAACACATACACGCGGGCGCGCACGAATACATAAACTTCTGTTTTTTGGTCTGAAAAGCGAATAAGACCCTATTGCTGCAAAATGTGATATTTCTGTTGTTTCTGTCTTTTTCACATTACTACTAGCGATTTATGTTGGGGGATGGCGGCAAGGTAACCAGACGTCCCGTTTTAGACGGGACAGTCCCTTATTTTTAATCGTTGTCCCGGTTTTTTTATTCTCAAACGGGACGCCTAAATGTCCTGTTTTTAAGCAAACATGACCCAGGTGTCCCGTAGTTATTATTCAAAATATAAATGGTCAATGCTAATTCTACACTCTCCCGTACCAACACACATTGGGAAGGTTCAGCCGTGCCTAGAACTTCTGAATATTCAAATGAGAATTGAGTGTTCTGTGTTTCAAATGGGAATTGAGTGGGAATTCTGAGTGTTGAAGTAGTTAAAAGTATTGTTGGGTAGTACTTAAGTTAGAAACGCTCTGTTATCATTCTTACTTGTGTATTTTATAAATTGAATACACTGACGAGTCCCAAAATGTAATGTGGAAGTCACCCCACCCCCCATCGCCGATTTATATGCGTCCCGTTTTTGAAAGTAAAAGTTCTGGTCACCTTGGATAGCGGGGAAGTCCCCTCTCGTCAAAGTTTATCCCGGGTCCGGCTCGCAGAAATAACATGATATTTTTACATGGAATAAGTATTTTCTTTCTATATATTTATCAAAAACATCCCCCTCTAGTTCGGAAGTTTAATTCAAACATTGGTTTGGTAGGATGGCGCTATAGGTTTGATGCGAGATGGTAGGAATGGACCTATATCTGTCAGTAATTTTATTTTCTAGATCTGGCAACACTATATAAGTTAAAAGCGAAAGTTGATAAAATGCGATAATGCAACATTGCTACAAGCGCGAACGAACCAAAAGAATTGGGTCGTATTGTGTTGTAAGGAGTTCTTTTGTTGTCTACAAGCGCTTTTGGTGGTATAAAAACATCTTTATAATGGAAAATCACCCTTCAAGGAAACGACCAAAACGTGTAAGTGTTGATAGTGGCGACGATATTTTAGAAGAGCCAAATATTGCTGGAGACCTCTAAGCTAGAAAACAATGTTGGATCCAGCAACAATTTATGCTGGTTTTGCTGTAAATTATGCTATTAACCCTTTGGGGATCCCATGGTACAATCTGTACCATACGGGGTGTTTCATGGTACATTGCGTTATAACTCTCCTATTTGAGTTTTTTCGTCCGGGTTTTTTTTTTTTCAAGTCCAGAGGCATTGTAGAAGACCTTACGTATGGTTTCACACCTTCCTGCGTCGAGACATAGGAGGTGATGACGTCATAATTCTAAAATATATATTTTCTTTTAATATTGCGGGGCCGGCCTATGTTCATTATTTTTTGGCGGGCTTATTTTTACACGTAGAAGATTGAAATTTTGCACAAACATTCAGTCCACCGAGTAGTATTTACCAGACTTTTTTCAGATTTCTGCGTTAAAACAGGGGGGATCCAGAGGGTCAAAAAGTTGAAAAAAGGGATATTTTTACCCAAAAATCCCGTTTTTCCTCATTTTCCCGCCTTAGATACATGATGGAGACAAGTGAATGGCCGCCTGAAAGGCAGTTCTATTCTGAAGAGAATGATGTGCGACACATGACTCTAGGGTAATTAGGGAATTGTCAGGGAATTTTTATGAAAATATACTTCTGTATAGGGGAATTCTGGACATTTTGGGTATTATTTTTTGCGGGCTTATTTTTGCACCTAGAAGATTGAAATTGTGCACAAACATTCAGTCCACCGAGAGTATTTACGAGATTTTTTCGTACTTCTGTGTTAAAACATGGGTGTACAAAGGGGCTAAACGTTGAAAAAGAGATTTTTTTTACCAAAACATCCCTTTCACGGGATTTTCTCGCCTTAGATACATGATGGAGACAAGTAAATGTTACCGCCTGAAAGGCAGTTCTATTCTGAAGAGAATGATGTGGAAACCATGATCCTATGGTAATTAGGGATGTCTCAGGGAATGTTTAAAAATTTCTCTCTGTATACGAGAATATGGGACATTGTCGGTATATATATATATATATATTTTTTGGCGGGTTTACTTTTGCACCTGGAAAATTGGAATTGTGCATAAACATTCAGCCCACCTAGTAGTATTTATCAGATTTTTTTTTTAGATCTCTGCGTTAAAACATGGGGGTCTAGAGGGGCTAAAAGTTGAAAAGAAGGATATTTAGACCCAAAAATCCCTTTTTTCGGGATTTTCCAGCCTTAGATACATGACGGAGACATGTGAGTCATACCGCCTGAAAGGCAGTTCTAAGCTGAAGAGAATGATGGGCAAAATATGACCCTAGGGTAATTAGGGGTGTCTCAGGAAATTTTTTACCTGAGATCATTGTGTTTTACGGTAATTTGGGGCATGGTGGGAATTCCTGATAAAATTTCTTCCGCCCTTACTATTCAAGATAGAAACTTGAAATTTGGCACACACATTTAGTATACCAAGTACTATTTATCACATTTTTTTAGATGGGTACGTTCACACAGGACCGCTCCAGAGGGGCCCAAAGTGCGAGAAAAAAATTCCCTCCGTAATTTTCCCTTTGACATCATTTTTCCCGCTCCTGGTATATGGTATGAGCATGCAAGTAGTACCATTTGAAATCCAGCTTCATTCTGAAAAGAATGAGGTATGAATCATGATCCTAGGATAAATAGTGACGATGCAGTAGCTGCTTGACTGAAAGTCTAAAAAATAGCCCAAAAAGCCGGGTACCGGAAAGGGTTAATTTGACGAAAATTAATGGTCCAGGAATCAAATTCCAGCACAACTTTTCTTTTAATTTGGAGCGGAGGGGACACAAGTTCGGATACCATGTTGAACTTTAGGTTCCGTCTCCTTAGGATGTTATGAACATTCATCCCATGGAAAGCAATGGCAAACCACCAAGGATCCAGCTTGCCAAGGGACTTTTAGGTCAAATACCTGCCTTCGGACAGAATATCACATCATCATTCATTAACAGCCATAGAATAACACATTGCAAAATTTTGACCAGAATATATGCGAGACTGCGAGACCATGCGAGAAAGTCTCGCGCGAGACGCGAGACGAGACTTCAGATTTGTGAGACGAGACGAGATGCGAGACGAGACCAACATTTGAGGCTGCGAGACGAGACGAGACTTTTCCATTTCTCGTCTCGTCTCGTCTCGCGTGCATCCCTAGCTGGGACATCGTCCCACGTGCGAAAAATAGGAAAATAACTACTCGGGTCTTGATTCTGAGGCCGTGGGCTCCCAGTAGGATTGGAAACTGCGACCACGCGATCAAAAGCGAGCGATCTAGCCCTGAGGGGCGAAGGAGCCTCACTTTTTCTGTATTCGTTTCCTTGAGGAGTGCCCACTTTGTTTGGCAAGCCCTCTTGTACAGTCTTCCGACATACTTGTGTGTTTCATTTTGTTACTCCTACTGCACAGTTGTAAACAATCAGTGCTTTAAGACGTTTCTTCCTATTTCTCATGTCGTTTTATTTTCCATATGTATGGTGTTCCATCTGTAGTGTTAAATGTGCCAAATCGGTTCATTTTCGTCTTTGTCTTGGCATGTGCACTGTGTGTAAGATACGAATTTCTGGAGGTATTTTCCTATATTTCGAGTACGTCATATGTCTCAGAAGACGTGGGAAATGATACAATTTTGTTATTTTCACGCCTTATCAGAATTTGAACCATGCGTTAAGAGATTTCTTTTCATATGTGTCGACTGTGGGACAATGTCCCAAACAAAGAGGGACATTGATACAATCGTTTTCTAGTTACGTTCTACCAAAAAGTGCACCAGATGTAATAGCAGAATGTACAATGTTATTTTCCTAGTTTCCGCGCGTGAGATGGTGTCCAAGCAGTAGTGGGACATGTTGACATTTGTCCATTAGCTACATGTTGATATCAACACACACATTGGCCACATTTCAATATCGATCATGCGATCGCAATAGTGACATTCATTTAGTTTACCCAGTTTCTTTGTGAGTCCAATTGCACAATTTGAACTTGGCCTTAGTTGTTGCATCCTTATTGGTATGCAACCGTGCATATCATATTGCATCGGTTTGAGGCAATATTATTGGTGAATTGACAATGGCTTTCATGTTCTTGACGCTAATCCTTACATTTCCCACGTATTGAACTCACGTTTACTGAGTATGAGTGCATTTCTGGCCATTTTTCGTTAAGTGTTTCCACATATGTGAATCACCCTGCTTCATCTGTTATGCTCTACCGACACTCCAGATGTCTTTCTAGAGCATTTGAGTACAAATTCGCTACAATTAATACTCAAAACATCACTGTTGGCCAGCATCCGTACCTGGAGATTATGCAACCACACACAACGAGCCTAAAGGTGTCCGCCATTTTGTATTTGTTCCAGATATCGACTTAAGACAAACAAATTATTGTTACCTAGTAGAAAGCCTATCAATTCATATCCATTTAGACCAAGTTTCATTTGGCAGATTATCCGGGACTCCCTACGTTCCTTTGGGGAATCCCTTGCGCATGCACGGCAGGATTGTGAAACATGCAAAATTCAATAGAGCAAGTATGACTTCTTCAGTGAATTTTTTACCCGCGCTCTTTATGTTGGATAGTTTCCAAACTATTGGCGTCCGAAAGTCATTTTCCCACGCTTTCGGCACCTTGTAGATCTGAAACTATGTCCGATAGCAGAAAGTTGAAGAGAAGTTTTTTTCTTGTCTCAGTGGCAGGAATCACCTCCCAAGAGTTGTAACACTTATTTTGCAACACCCGATATATGACTTAATGTTCTACGTATATACCAGAATAATTATATTTTTAACATAGTATTCATTAAAAATTCATTTATTTTACTCGTATTAACACAATACATTATTTTGTATTAATATTTGAAGACTACCAAGAAATATTTCATAGTGTACTCGCAGTAGGGAAACAAATGCCATACAGCGTCAGTCCTAAGAGAAACACTGAAAGACATTTGCTTACCTGATTCCCAAACTCTGTTTGAGATTCTAAAATAGTATATTTTATGATAGTATGAAGTTAACTTTAATTTTTGTCTGTCTCTTTTCGACTAATGTTTAATGCACAAGGACAGACAGCGGACCACAGTTTGCAAAACGGTGGAGTAAAGTGTGAACTAGCAAAAATGACGGCGATTAGGTGTAGGAAGTTTCGTGACTCACTTCTCACCCCCGCACTATTGCTTCTCAATTCTAAGCCTTGTGTAAAAAAGAAAGAAAGAAAGGTTTTAGGTTTTTCATATGGAATCTCTTGCTCGTACTCAAATGATCTTAAGGCTCCCTCGTGGCTAAGCAGTTATGGTATGCACCTTTAGCGTGGAAGATCCGGATTTGATTCCCTGCGGAGGCTTACGTGGTTCGGATTCACGTTAATCAGTAGGCCTACTTCCCATACAGCCTCGTTGTTGAACAGGACGCTAAACTAAAAATATAATCATCAAATGACCTTAGATTCCTGGTTCGTACATTGTTGTTTTTAAAATGAGGCAGGCTTTCGAATGATACCATACCCATGTGTCACGATCCTATAAATTTTCGTGAAAATGCACTTCCATTAAACGTTGATGCCTTTAACAGGGTCCTAGGGTTAAGTACTTGTGAGAAAAGTATCCTGATCTACATTACGACATGAATGTGCCAAAATTCATTAATGTGCGGTTAACAGGTTTGGATATAAGATGAAGAAGTTTTCCGGTGTTTTCAAAACTTAAAACACACACTTAGAAACATCCTGTTCCTATCCTAATTAACTTAAGTTCATGGTTCATGCAATATCATTTTCTTCAGAATAAAGCAGCCTTTCGTAAAAACGTTCTGGCGGAACTCGAAGTTCAAGCACTTCTACGAAACTTATCTCGAAAATGTATACATTTTCTATGTTTTATGTCTGCCAAGTATGATTGAAATGTACTTAGTAGTTACGAAGATGTACAAGGTTTTCGAACTAAGGACAATAATTTTTATAGTAAGTTTGACTCTTGAGAGATAAAAAGCGAGGAAGGACGATAGAGAGAGAGTTAGAGAAGATATACGAGGGCCTCTCCCTTTCTTTCCTGCCACCATATCCTCTAGCACGTTCCTCATGATACAGTGCTTTATCAGCCAGTCTCAACCAGTTCCTCTTCCTTTTTTTAATTACATCTATAATTTATCTTCTTTCCCTCATCATTTACCGCGCGACCTAGCTAATTTCCTCCATTCCTTTCCACAGCCACACTTCGAAAGCTTCCAGTCTTTTTCATCGCTTTTGCGTTATGTCTTTGTTTCTGTCCGATACAGTACACTACTCCACACGAACCATTTTATGAGTTTTTCCCCAACCTTTTAATCAAGAACCCGCAAAATAGACTTTTCTTTCTCCTAAAGGCTTCTTTCGCCATGATTACCCTTGCTTTTACTTCACGTTTGCACTTCGTATCATCACTAATCATACTACTCGCATATCGAAAAGGTGGCACCTGTTTTATTTTCGTCTCTACATCTGTCACCGACCGTTTTGTTCAAATCACCATAGCTTTTGCCTTTTTCACCCCATATGCTTCAACACCCATCCTCAAGTTTTCCAACATTTTACTTATTTTCTTTTCAGATACCACAACAAGCGCCATATTATCTGCAAATCATATACACCTATCACTATACCTCCTACTAAAATACCGTCTTCATTATGTAGGATCTTTTTCACTATATCTTCTAGATAGATATTAAGTAATGTTGGCGAAAGACAACATTCCTATCGAACTCCTTTTCGCACTCTCCTCTGCACCCTTTTGCATCCTATTCTAATACTTACTTGTTGGTTAATATATAAGTTACTTCCGAATCTTCGATCTTTCACTTCCAACTCAATCTTCTTTAGAACTTCCAACAACAATCACTAGTTCACACGGTCAAAAGCCTTCAATGCAACAAATACAACATGCACGTTTCCCTTTTATCCATAAATATTTCACCGATTACACTTAATAGGCCAATTACATCTCTTGTCCCCTTGTATCTCTTAAACCTGAGCTGTTCATCCTCATCCTCTTCATTTGTTCTTTCATACAAGCTCCTGTTCAGTATTCGAAGCATAATCTTTGCTGCATGTGATAGAGACTACTGGTTCTATAGTCCTCACATCTCTTTGGGTTCAATTTCTTAGCCAACGGTATCATGATTGTCTTCAGGAAATTCTTTTGACCACTCGCCTGTTTCGTAGCATGATCGGATCAATTCTTTCTTGCCCTTTTACCATATTCTTTATGAAATCTATTGCCATATTATCTTGCTTGTACAGTATATTGTTATATTATATATTTGACCAAATATATGGCGTATATAGCTCTCTCTATGTATTCCAGATCATCTGCATTGTAGTGAAACTTGTATGTGGGCATGCGTTGTCATGGTAAATATGAATGTCTTGAAGTTTTGTGTCTTCTCTCTGCTTCCTAATGGCTTCTTTAAATTTTCTAAGTATTACAATATATCGCTCACTATTCAAAATAAATTGTTGTTATTTAAAAAAAAAAAGTCAGCAAAAATCACATCCTATTCATCTTGAAAAACAATTACAATGGCTTTTTGTTCAGATCGTTCACTTCTGAATTTCTTTATCTCTGAGAAGTTGTATGACGGAACTGCAAAGATTAACCCTTAATTTCTGGATCTTACACATAAACCCATGCATGCAGCGTCACCATATTAGCAAAAAGAAAAAAAAAATCAGAGCAGACTTTCACCCGTCTGCGCTCTACTCAGATGTCAGTTGCCCATGTACCTGTTTCACATAGAATGTATGATACCGTAAATCATCAATGATCGTTTGCATAGCGTTATGATCCCAGTTGAGTTCCATAGGAAGTTGTAGGATCATTACTCGTCCGTCTTGATGAATCAATTCATCAAGATTCGCAAGATGGTCTCCCAGCACGTGATGTGTCTTCGATACTGGTTTCTCCTGCTTCAAACTTCTTTATCCACCTCTGCAAATTGCTCTTGTCGATTACTTGTTCCCTGTACATCTTTCCCAGTCTCCTGTGAATCTCAGCCAGACCACGCCTCTCCTTTATCAGAAATTTTATGACAGCATATTGTTTATGCTTGACATCCATTATTTACCTGCAAAAAAAGAAAGAAGAAAAAAAACGTTGTAATATTGGTATAAGAGAATTCTTTGTCTATTACTATGCAAAGCTTGAATGATTTGTGCTGATTAATAACAAAAGTATGAGAGCCGTTGAATTGCTTTTAGTACAGGCTTCGAACTTTGTTTTCTAGTTATGATCACATATAAAGTTTGTTTCTTCAATCGGAGTGCAGTTCGCGTATAAAGAATGCGGTCTTCTACTTGTGATTTTTTGTGCCATAAATAAGTCATCGTCCAAATGATCTTGCGGAAAACACCCCCGATAACTAAATGGCCAACCAGAACCCTCATTTCAAACAATTGACAGTCGTTTGTCAACTCCACATGGAGTCTCAATTGCCACAGTTCCAACTGCTGTCCTTTAAGTCAGAACTCGATTCCCTGTTCTCAAGACCAGCTTCCTGATTCTTACATTGTCTGATATGTTTCATATTAGCCATAGTATTGGTAAGAAAGAACAGACATAGTGGGTGTTATGACTCTGCAACCCCCACGCTAAAGGGGGATAGAGGGAGGAAGATACTGTTGTAAAATTCAGCGTTGGAACTTCAAAGACATTTACCGAACTGCACTCCTATTGAGTGAGTACACTATGCATAAAAAGTCATTCTGAGCATATAATAATTAGATATAGTGTTATTTGAAACCGAATAAGATGTTGCCAACTTTGCATTACTTATTGCACTTATACAGTACGGTAGCCAAAGGGGGTAGCCGGGCCCCTTACGACTTGGGCTATTTTTTTATTTTTTTATTTACCAGGCACACAGCATCTTTTGGAGAGAATCATAAGTTTTTCAAAACAATCATACATTAACATGTACAGATTTTTTTTTACCTACTTCTATTGATTACTAATGAAGTGCCCTCTACTGTCTATATTTCTCAACTTTAGAAATATATACAGTGGGTAAAAAAAAAGTATTTGGAGACCTCGTACAAAAACAAAAAAGCCACTACTTTGCAGCGTGCATAACAAGATAACAGATTGCATTTATGTTGGAAGCAAAGGGCAAATACGGTCTTATATTTGCATGTATACATATTTAAAAATATGAAAATTATACATTATAATATCGAACGAAAGATAACAACTGTTGACAGTACAACAAAAAAAGTATTTGGACACAACGAAAAATTAACATAAAAAAGCTACGAAGTGAAAACAAGAGGACCTCTCAGTACTTCGTCTGATACCCTTTAGCTGCGACAACAGCTTGAAGACATTTCGACATTGAATTGATGTATTTACGACAAATTGTGGAATCAAATTGGGCCCATTCCTGTCGAACATACTGAGCCAACTGTTCTCTGCTGGTATGGTTGCGTTTACGGATATTTTTCTTTAGTTCAAACCATAAGTTCTCCAGTGGATTCAAATCTGGTGATTGCGGCGGAGTTTCCAGATAATGGAATGCATTGTAAAGGATCCATTGGCGAATATCGTAAGCTCCATTTTTGGGGTCGTTATCTTGTTGGGACATCCACTTATCACCCAAGCGAAGTTTTTGCGCGCTATCCTTTAAGTTTGATTTTAAGTTCTCCAAATATATTCTCGCAGTCATAATACCATCAATCACATGGATATTTCCCACTCCATTAGCATTTACACACCATCACTGAGCAGCTGCTATGTTTAACGCTTGGACAATATTCTGTTTTTTAAATGCATTTTCCATCTTTCGCCACACATGTTGGTAGCCACCACTTCCAAATGCGTTGATTTTAGTTTGACCTGTGAAAATCACGTTGTGCCAAAAGTCTACAGGTTCATTTTGGTATTTCTTTGCAAGTTCTAGTCTTTGCTTTCCTGTTGTCTGAGAAATATATGTTTTTCCCTAGCTGCACATTCAAGAAAACCTGCTGTTTTAAGCGTATTTCTTACTGTTTGAGGTGTAACATTGACTTGCATGTCTTGGGTGAGTGATGTAGCCACATGTCTTGCATTTGTTCGTGGATTTTTCTTCACAGTTCTAATGATGTACGTTTCTTGACGAGGATTTAGTTTCCTTGGTCGGCATGTCCGCGGTTTATTTTGTAGTATTTCTTCTGTTTTGTGTTTCTTTATAATATAACCAACAGTGCAAGGTAACGTTCACTATCTGGACAATTTCTCGGTAACTTTTACCTTCCCCATACAATTTCACAATTAACTTTATTTCCTCTAGGTTTGTCTCTTTCTGTTTTATCCTCACGATAGTAGTTTCGTCTTCAACTGCCATGAACTGCGTCTCTCTACTTCGTAGACTACCCAGATGCACTAAAGCAACTTTTCAGCTCCTATTTTTACGTGATTTTTTGGCGATCACAGCGCTGTCCAAATACTTTTTTTGCTACCCTCCTACCTACCTTTTTCCTTTTCCTTCACTCACGGTTGTCAGGTGGAGTACATGACAGTACTCAATGGGCGACACAAACTATCATACCTCTGGTGTTAATGGCCCATAATCTTTTGCTCGATACTGATTTGCATATACGGTACTTTCTTGTGTTTTCATCCTAGGTCTAGCTGTCCAAATACTTTTTTTACCCACTGTAATTAAATCTTGTCTTACGTGATCTGTATGCAGTGCGAACTTGTCCTATAATTGCCGTCTCCGCAGCTATTGCTAGGTTTCATACTTGTCAAAGCTAGAAAAATAACAGAAATTAAATCATCACAGAAAGAGTTTATCGGGCATTCAAACTAAATACTTTAGGCCTAAGCTTGTGAAGCTACCACCTTAAAATTCATATTTTAACTCCTGTACTGCATAGCCTTCGGCTTTGATCTTCTTTCCATCATGACGCATGTTCTCGAAACGAAAGGTTCTAAAACGGCGGAAGAAAGAGTCAGTTCGTGCCAAGGATGTTATAAAATAGAGGATCTGTCCATATGTACCTTTATCATATAAAGTCAGTGAAGCCAAAAAACAACCGAGGATCGTCTGAACCGGCAGGTCTGATTGGCTATTCTCGTTTCCGCCATGATTGTTGGCTCGAAACATTGCAATCTTAGTGGCGCGGAGTGGGCAAAGTAGGTGTGGCGAAGCTGTGACGTATGGCTTCACGATTTTGTTGTATGGGCAGATTCTCTATTTCATAACATCCTTGGTTCGTGCACTGGACTAGGAAGGGAACAAAAACACGTTGTCCAACGCATAACTCTTTTAGCACCAACGTTCCTCCAACCCCTGTCAATCTCTAAACATGACTTCGGCAAGAGAGTGAATGCAAACACGTGAATGCAAGAATGCAAGAGACATGAAGACAAGACAAAACAAAGCTAAGCAGATTAGTTAATGTTTGCATTAATTGTTCACGTTTATGGGTAGCTTTACTCTCTGATCACCAATATTCATCCTATTTTGGTATCTCAGAGCATATTTTATATTTGTCAAGTAGCTTTCGGTTCGGGGGCTTGAGAATCATTGGTCTATAAACCAACCACTCAACTGTTATCTTACTCGTTAGTCTTCAAAGACAATCAGAATTTTTAATCACCTTGTGAATATCTTTGATCTTTCCGTTCTTCTGACAATCACTGATACAAAAATAGAAACAAGAATTTCTAATGCAAAAATATTGGTCAGGTATGTGCAAATATTAAATATCATTACAATAATTTTCTAGTTCATCACCACAGCAGGTTTTAAGAACCGCAGAATCATGCAGCAGGCAATCTATTCAGGTGTTTCTGTAAGAGCACTTAATTCAGAGGATATTTTTTTGGATGAATAAAAGCGAGTTCTCATTTCACTAAAAATAAATATAGATTACTAGCAGCGTTCACCCCGCTTCGCTGCGGTCACCCTGGAACGCAATAAACTTTGTTACTTAGATAATTTTTACTTTTTCGCTTTCAAGTGATATGATAAAAACCATAGAAGAATGTTAACATTATATCGCCTGTCATTTATGTTAACCCGCCGAGTGACACGGTCATGTGGGTTGCATATAAATACGGTTAGATTTAGCTATGATGAGCTAACAAAGGATTTGTACGTTATGGACACTTGAATGGTCAATTATCTCAAGACACTGGTAATTAAAAATTAAAGTGATATGATAAAAACCATCTAGGGTCCAAATCCTAATAACCCCCCAAAAATAAAAGAAATTGGTTCAGCCATATTAGCGTGATGAGGTAACAAAGGATTTTGTACGTTCTCTTTTATATATATAGATTATTATTATTATTATTATTATTATTAGTAGTAGTAGTAGTAGTAGTAGTAGTAGTAGTAGTAGTAGTAGTAGGAGTAGTAGTAGTAGTAGTAGTAGTAGTAGTAGCAGTAGTAGTAACTAACTAACTCTATGGCTTATAGAACCCGGAGGTTCAATGCCGCGTTCACAAAAGCTCTCCACTGACTTCTATCCTTAGCCAACTGGATCCAGTTTCTACTTTGTATTCCTATTTTTGCGAGATCAGTCTTAATATTGCCCTCTCCTCTGCGCCTTGGTCTTCCTAATGGTCGTTTTCCGATTTGTCTTCCACTCAAGACTTTGAAAGTGTTTCTATTTTCTTCCATCCTAGCTACATGACCTGCCCACCTAAGCCCCCTACACTTGATGACCCTAACAATGTTCGGTAAACCGTATAAATTATGTAGTTCCTCGTTATGAAGTTTCCGCCATTCCCCATTTCCGTCCCTCTTGGGTCCGAATATTCGTCTCAGGATCTTGTTCTCAAATACTTTCAGTCTATGTTGTTCTTTCAGAGTAAGCGACTGTTTTACGGAACAATATAGAACAACAGGCACGATGATCATTTTATGTATTTTAAGCTTCAAATTCCTCGACAGAATTCGCGACGACAAAAGATTTTGAACTGAATAATAAAATGAATTCCCTGCTTTTAGTCGGCATTTAATTTCTTCGTGAATATGATTTTCGTCTGTTAATACTGATCTTAGATATTTGAAACTATCCACTTTATCAAAAGTATTATTTAATATTTTAACGCATCTATAATTTGCTGTATTACGGTCCCGACGCACTTCCATGTATTTACTTTTCTCTGCATTTACTTCTAAACCCATGTCCCTGCAAGCGTTTAATAAGATCTCCGCATTTCTTTCTATTGTTCTCCTGTCATCCCCTATTAAATTTACATCATCAGCATATGCGATAACCCGGTGAATACCGTTCAACTCTAGGACCTGGTTGCTATGTTTGATTTTCCTTATAGCGTATTCCAGAACAAAGTTGAATAATAATGGCGACAACGCATCCCCTTGTTTCAGGCCATTTTCAACGTGAAAGCTCGTGGACAAAAATTTTCCTACCCGAACTTTACTTTGGAATTCATTTAAACATATCTTAACTAATCTAATTAGCTTCCTTGGTATTCCAAGTTCTGTAAGAACGTTGTATAATGTTTCTCTGCTAATTGACTCGTAAGCCTTTCTAAAATCAATATATAGTTGATGTACCGGGCAGAGATGGAGTGGGTCAGTGGGTCGATGGGTCAGTGGGTCGATGGGTCAGTGGGTCAAGTGGGTCAAGTTTTCTGAGTGGGTCAGTGGGTCGTGGGTCAACAGCATGTGACCCACTGTGACCCACCACACACCGTGACCCACTGCGACCCACCACCCACTGTGACCCACTGTGACCCACCACCCACCGTGACCCACTGCGACCCACCACTCACCATGACCCACTGCGACCCACCAACTCAGTATGATCTACCGACCCTCTCTGTTCACTGCATTGTAGACAGTAAGTATCTTCTGAAGACTGGTAAATGTCTTCGTTTTACTTTCAAGATCTTCATTTTCCTTTCTTTTCCACTTGTTTCTGTCTACTTACCCGAGGTGAGTATATTTAACCAGTGAAAAAAGAACTTCAAACACTTTTGGATATTGATATTTTTAATAGTAATAATAGCAATAGGACTTACACTACAATTTGGCTTTCGAGACCTGTGGGTTTTTAGAGCTAACTACTGGAAAAAAATACAATTTGAAATCACTGTAATATATAAATTATTATAAAAAAATGAATGTAACTATGTGTGCCTGATCATCACGGTCAAATTGCAAAGTCAAATGAAATTACTTTTGGTATATAGTTAGGCCTTAATCTAAATTGGGATGTTATATTGCTTTTATTGTAATGCATAATATCCTAAGGAGGTAGTGAGGATCCGAATTTTTGCGGAAAAAAAAAATGAGTATCTCACAAGCCGTTAAACTTACGGAGCTGAAATTCAGTGTATTAACTCTTTATTGAAAATAAACAGAATGTGTCCTAGCATTTTTTTAAATTCTCCTTTATGTGGGGGGGAGGCACTTTCTATATATGGAAAATTGGTAGTGAGTTGGTTTGTAAAAATGATCAAAAATGATCGATGTTATGTAAGAAAAAAATCAGAAACAAAAAATACAGTGCTTGGCTTCATATATCCATTGCTTTCTGCTATAATAATTGCTGAAGCTTATGTTTATTATATGGAGCGCTCACAGCACAGGGCAATCAACCCATAAAGTTGTGAGAAAAATAGGCATAAAATTTGTAGCATAATTGTATGGAAAATTTTACACTTTTTCCCCTTTACGTTGGTCTACTTACTTTGATTTGGAACTTTAAAATTTCATCCTTTTTTCCACTGCAAAGTATTGATAATTCAACAAGGAAATAATTATACTATGATAATTTAATTGAAATTCCTCGTAATTTGGCACATGGCAAACAGCAGTGTGGTAATTGAAGTTGAAGAAGGAGGAAAATTCCCATTCACCTCTGAACACTTTCCAAGAACCTCGTTCCCTTTCGCTTTCTAGACGGGGGAGGAAACTTGTTAATGGTATCAAACCTTCATGTGTAATTACAAAAATTAAATTTATAAACAAATAAGAAATCATCAGTTTATCAGGCTTTAATTGATAATTTATTCACAAGATTCCCTATCAAAGGCGTGGTAGATGAAGTTTCTGTTCTACATAGGTCGACATTGCCAACTGACATATGTCGATATGGAAAAGATGTTGTATGGTGATAGAGAAATGGCACTTCTTGCTGAGTATTTCAAACCTGACCAAGAAAAATCGTTATCAGACTTAATTCTGACAAGTAGGTTGTCGATGAGGAGTTGCAGAAATCGGGTAGAAGTATTATCAATTTCCACGACGGAGTGCGAACGGGGATTTGCCCTTATGAATTTACAGATGACTGATATTAGAAATAGATTAAGTGCTCATACATTGTCTAACTTGCTGCTCATCAATGTTAATGGCCCACCGCTAGACAAGCTCAAAGTAGAGGAGCTAGTTATTTCTTGGCTGAAGGATGGACATCATTCCACTGCGGATGATTTACCGCCAAAAAGTTACCAACAGGAAATAAATCCGATTTTAAATTTGTTTTAATGTGGAAAATTACGAGTTACGGAAAATGTATACTTGTATTACTAATGCTTATTTGTGTTATTCAACTTTGTACCTATTTTTTAATAAGTCTCTTCTTTGCTTTAGGTCAACCATTTTGAATAAATATTCATAATAATTGTAATTATGCATATTTGTAACTTAAATTTAACATGGTGTTTTAGTGATTACACAAATTACAATTGTGAGCATATTTTATGGAGATGCTCTCATATAGGGTACCCGAGGACCTTTATACACTATGAAAAAGTGATTTTTCAAGTCTTTTGTGAGAAAAATACTGTGAACTGAGAAATCATAACCTTTTCCATATTGTACAGAGGTATTTTCCTGCGAATAGAAATTTCTTTTGGAATGCGTTCAGAAATTAACACTTCCAAGAATACTCTTTTAGTACAATTATATTTTAGGCACACTCTAATTTCCCCCCACCTCGAACTGTTTCAATTTCATCACTGACAAACACTTTACCATTTTATATCGTAAAGGTCAGATCTACCGTTATTGTAATAGAGTGGTGCTTGAGCGATTGACTAGAAATTCAAACTCCGATTAGTGACAATTTCACAGTCTTGTTTTATTACAAGTGTAAACTCTTTAGTCAGTACAGAAGAGGCCGTGGATCGTGTTCAGAGTTGATGACGATGGATTTTGGTGAGTCAGAGTAGGTCAAAGTAGATGAGAGTGGTTCATGGTGGGTGGTGGGTCACAGTGGGTCCGAGTGGGTCACGGTGGGTGGTGGGTCCGAGTGGGTCACCGTGGGTGGTGGGGTCATGGTGGGTCACAGTGGGTCGTGGGTCAGAGTGGATCATGGTGGGTGGTGGGTCAGTGGGTCGTGGGTCAAGTTTTCATTGACCCACGCCAACTCTGGTACCGGGGTAGTGTATTCCCACTTCTTTTCGAGTATTTGGCGAATGGTAAATATTTGGTCGATAGTTGATCGATTTCGTCTAATTCCACACTGATAATCTCCAATAATTTCATCTGCGTATGAGGTTAATCTTGCTAATAGAATATTTGAAAGAATTTTATATGATGTTGAGAGAAGAGAAATGCCTCGATAATTAGGTATTACAGTCAGTTTTGTCGCCTTTCTTGTGAATTGGAACAATGATTGTTTGTTTCCACTCTTGTGGCAATTCTTCCTTGTTCCAGATAAGAAGAATGAGTTTGTGTATCTTGTTCCACAAATTTTCGCCTCCAGCTAAAATTAACTCAGCCGGAATTTCCCCTACACCCGGTCATTTGTGTTTCTTTAATTTCTTTATAGCGGCTTCTATTTCTAATCGGTTAGGTTCTGGAACATACGGTTCTGCGGTGTGTATCTCCTTTTCTCCACACACATTGGTTTTTTGGCTGTTTGTTCAGCAAATCGTCAGAGAAATCTTTCCATCTATTTAAAATGCTATCCGTATCAGTGAGAACTGTTCCGTCAGCTTTCTTTAAAACCCTTTGGGGAACTCATGGTACAATTTGTACCATACGGGAGTTTCATGGTACATTGCGTTATAACTCTCCTATTTGAGCTTTTTCGTCCGTTTCTTTTTTGTTTGTTTGTTTTTCAAGTGCAGAGGCATTGTAGAAGACCTTACGTATGGTTTCACACCTTCCTGCGTGGAGACATAGGAAGTGATGAGTCATAATTTTGAAATATATATTTTCTTTTATTAAGACTATGTTCATTGTTTTTTGGCGGGCTTATTTTTTTACGTAGAAGATTGAAATTTTGCACAAACATTCAGTCCACCGAGTAGTATTTACCAGATTTTTTTCAAATGTCTGCTTTAAAACAGAGGCGGATCCAGAGGGGCAAAAAGTTGAAAAAAGGGATATTTTTACCAAAAAATCCCTTTCTTCGGGATTTTCCCGCCTTAGATACATGATGGAGTTGAGTTGAGTTGAGTTGATTTTAGTTTAGCGTCCCTTTCAGCAGCGAGGCTATATGAGACGTGGACCTACTGATTAACGTGGAATCCGAACCACAGATACATGATGGAGACACGTGTATGGTACTGCCTGAAAGGCAGTTCTATTCTGAAGAGAATGATGTGCAAACCATGATCCTAGGGAATTAGGGATGTATCAGGGAATTTTTACAAAATATCCTTCTGTATACGGGAATATGGGACATTATCGGTATATATATTTTCTGGCGAACTTACTTTTGCACCTAGAAGATTGAAATTGTGCATAAACATTCAGCCCATCTAGTGGTATTTATCGGATTTTTCAGATCTCTGCGTTAAAACAGGGGGTCCAGAGGGGCTAAAAGTTTTAAAAGGGATATTTTGACCAAAAATCCTTTTCTTCGGGATTTTCCCGCCTTATATACATGATGGAGACACGTGAGTCGTACCGTCTGAAAGGCAGTTCTATTCTGAAGAGAATGATGGGCGAAACATGACCCTAGGGTAATTAGGGAAGTCTCAGGAAATTTTTATCAAAATATACTTCTGTATAGGGGAATATTGGACGTTTTCGGTATTTTTGTTTAATTGCGGGCTTATTTTTGCACCTAGAAAATTGAAATTGCGCACAAACATTCAGCCCACCGAGTAGTATTTAACAGTTTTTTTTTCAGATTTCTGCGTTAAAACAGGTGGGGTCCAGAGGGGCAAAAAGTGAAAAAGGGATATTTTGACCAAAAATCCCTTTTTTCAGGATTTTCCCGCCTTAGATACATGATGGAGACATGTGAATGGTACCGCCTGAAAGACAGATCTATTCTGAAGAGAATGATTGGCGGATTATAGTCCTAGGGTAAATAGAGATGTCTCAGGAAATTTTTTACCTGAGATCATGGTCTTTTGCCGTAATTTGGGGCATTGTGGGGATTCTTCATAAAATTTCTCCCGCCCTTAGTATTCAAGATAGAAACTTGAAATTTGGCACACACATTCAGTATACCAAGTACTATTTATCAGATACTTTCGAAATCTCTACGTTCAAACAGGGCCGTTCCAGAGGGGCCCAAAATGTGAAAAAATCCCTCGAAATTTTCCTTTGACATGACTTTTCCCTCTTCTGGTATATGGTATGGACATGCAAGTGGTATCATTTGAAAGCCAGCTCCATTCTGAAGAGAATGAGGTATGAACCGTGATCCTAGGATAAATAGTGACGATGCAGTAGCTGCTTGACTGAAAGTCTAAAAAATACCCCCAAAACCCAGGTATCCGAAAGGGTTAATATATCAGCACAAGGTTGATAACCTTTCTTAAATTCGTTGATCCCCTTATACATGTCCTGAATGTTTATATTTTTACTATTATCTTCAGGTTTCTTAATTTCAGCTTTCAAAAATCGCGTTTCTTTGTTCCAATAGTTTTGGAAATTTCCCGCCTGATGTCTACGAGATTTCGTGTAGTTTTTTAATTCAGATATTATTATTATTATTATTATTATTATTATTATTATTATTATTATTATTATTATTATAATTATTATTATTATTATTATTATTATTATTATTATTATTATTATTATTATTATTACTTTTGCACCTAGAAGATTGAAATTGTGCATAAACATTCAGCCCATCTAGTGGTATTTATCGGATTTTTCAGATCTCTGCGTTAAAACAGGGAGTCCAGAGGGGCTAAAAGTTTTAAAAGGGATATTTTGACCAAAAATCCCTTTCTTCGGGATTTTCCCGCCTTATATACATGATGGAGACACGTGAGTCGTACCGTCTGAAAGGCAGTTCTATTCTGAAGAGAATGATGGGCGAAACATGACCCTAGGGTAATTAGGGATGTCTCAGGAAATTTTTATCAAAATATACTTCTGTATAAGGGAATATTGGACGTTTTCGGTATTTTTGTTTAATTGCGGGCTTATTTTTGCACCTAGAAAATTGAAATTGTGCACAAACATTCAGTCCACCGAGTAGTATTTAACAGTTTTTTTTCAGATTTCTGCGTTAAAACAGGTGGGGTCCAGAGGGGCAAAAAGTGAAAAAGGGATATTTTGACCAAAAATCCCTTTTTTCAGGATTTTCCCGCCTTAGATACATGATGGAGACATGTGAATGGTACCGCCTGAAAGACAGATCTATTCTGAAGAGAATGATTGGCGGATTATAGTCCTAGGGTAAATAGAGATGTCTCAGGAAATTTTTTACCTGAGATCATGGTCTTTTGCCGTAATTTGGGGCATTGTGGGGATTCTTCATAAAATTTCTCCCGCCCTTAGTATTCAAGATAGAAACTTGAAATTTGGCACACACATTCAGTATACCAAGTACTATTTATCAGATACTTTTGAAATCTCTACGTTCAAACAGGGCCGTTCCAGAGGGGCCCAAAATGTGAAAAAATCCCTCGAAAATTTCCTTTGACATGACTTTTCCCTCTTCTGGTATATGGTATGGACATGCAAGTGGTATCATTTGA
Source organism: Thermobia domestica (assembly GCF_964235325.1). NCBI lineage: Eukaryota > Metazoa > Arthropoda > Insecta > Zygentoma > Lepismatidae > Thermobia > Thermobia domestica. Next base: position 204,669,060 of record NC_137460.1, on the reverse strand, counting down.
AAGCCAGCTCCATTCTGAAGAGAATGAGGTATGAACCGTGATCCTAGGAAAAATAGTGACGATGCAGTAGCTGCTTGACTGAAAGTCTAAAAAGTACCCCCAAAACCCAGGTATCCGAAAGGGTTAATATATCAGCATAAGGTTGATAACCTTTCTTAAATTAGTTGATCCCCTTATACATGTCCTGAATGTTTTTATTTTTACTATTATCTTCAGGTTTCTTAATTTCAGCTTTCAAAAATCGCGTTTCTTTGTTCCAATAGTTTTGGAAATTTCCCGCCTGATGTCTACGAGATTTCGTGTAGTTTTTTTAATTCAGATATTATTATTATTATTATTATTATTATTATTATTATTATTATTATTATTATTATTATTATTATTATTATTATTATTATTATTATTATTAAAATAATTTTTCTTACCAAGCCGTCATTTTCTAGCATTCTGGACTAGAATTCGTTAATTCTTTTTGTAAGTAATTCTTACCGTACAAGTAAATTGCCTGTGCACCGGTGAATCAAACCCGGAATCATGCGTACCAAATGCAAAAAGCGTGTTAACAAGTCAGTTAAGAAGGGTCATATGTATTTGAGAAAGAGAGAGAAAAAATTTATCTGCCCCCCCCCCCCCCTTCCTCATAACAAAATCCTGGCTATCTATTAAATCTCTATTTTATATTTTCTAAACAAATTTTACGGTTCGGAAGCATTCCTTGAGAGTCCAAACGTTGGTAAAGAACTTCCTGTATACTGCAATAATACCAGCTTCAATTTCTTAGGGAAGAGTCAAACAGACGGGCAGTGTGGTGCAGCTATTTTTATGTATACCGAAAAGGATAAATCTATATCAGTGGTTTTCAACATAATTCCTATCACGACCCCAATTTTATCACATTGTCTTCCCAGTGACACTTTTATAATTTCTGGTTTGTTGTAAGTTTGTGTGCGATTTTTAATATGTCTATTGCGGAGTTCTCGCGATATCCATCTGTTTCTATAATAGTAGAATCCATTTCTTGTATGTAGTGGATACAGTAACTTTCCTAAAAGCGAATGGGTTGAAACCAAATTTGGTCAGTTCATTCATATTAGTAATATTGAATTCTATCCGTTATACTGGCCGTTCCAAATGGTCGTTTGAAAATTTTAAAACTTAATAACTCCTTTAATTTTGGGTCATATGATGTAAAAAAAAAAAAAAAACTGTTGAAGCTGTGTAGTAGACTTATTATTTGTTGTTCTTAACAGTAGGCTAAATATAAAAATAAAAAATATGCCTATCAGAATAAAATTCAAAATAATATTTAAAAATAATTCCCAGAATTAGATTGTAATTATTTTTATCTCTTCCTCTTATTTTTGCGGCCACCTTGAAACTTTATCGTACCCCGTTAGGAGTGGCGCCCCCCAGGTTGAGAAACCCTGATCTATGTTATTTTACTTGCATTACAATACATGTGTGGAGGAGTAGTCTGAGCGCAGGCGTGAGGCGTAGTCAGAGAGGGGATCGCCTCCATTGCCCTCTTCTGGCGTCATCCCTTTCTGTAATGAGACAAACAAAAAAGCGGTTCTTTTCTTTCTTCTGAACTTCTCGTTTCATAGTTTCATTCAGAAATATATGCAATTATTGTTTCGAGTTATATTTATGGAAATAATATTTTCTTTGTTTCTTTTGCACAGGAGCCTCATGAAGCAAACATAAATAACACACAATTTTATGAACTGTTTCCTATCGGAGGAGGAATGCAAAGAACTCTTTATGAGAAAAAAATAAAAATAAATCTTTTTTTTTCTTTCGGAAATGTTGATAAAATAAGATAAAGAGCAATATAGATAGAGTTAGTTGTACGGAAACAAAAGCGCATCTTTATCCTATAAGATAGAAGTGAGGAAAAAGGTAAACAGTCTGTAACGGCATTTAAACTCTTTTTTTTTTTTTTTTTTTTTTTTTTTTTGTAGATAAAAGACAACAAAGGCTTCTTTTTTGGTGTTGGCCACTCCCATTTTATTTTATTTTTATTTTCGTGAAAGAAACTGATCTTGGTCAGAAAAAGCAGATATTTATCAGCAAAATAGAGATGGGGGTGGGGAATAAAAAGGGTTTCTCAGTGACATCTGGTAGTAAACTTAAATGGCGGTAAAATTCTAGCTTCCGCTCTTCCTTTTAAAAGCTGTTTTGGGTCGATGACATTTTCAGCAAAAGCCAGGTTTCTTTCCTTTTTTTTTTCATTTCTTGTTTTAGCCGACGTCGCTGTTTAAGCCGACGCTTATAGTGTTAATGAGGGTGGAATGTTTCCTTAGTCGTTGCATAACACATGCAGAAAAAGAGGTCGGTATTCTAATGAGCCTGATATTTAATTAAAATTAATTAGACCAATATGTTTTATCTCAATGGTGAGGCAATTGATGCAAGAACAATTATCATTGACGGGAGACCCGGGTTCGATTCCTGGCGGGGGCTCATGTGGTTCGGATTCCACGTTAATCAGTAGGTCCACGTCTCACATAGCCTCGCTGCTAAAAGGGACGCTAAACTGAAATTCAACATCAATTATCATTGAACTCAGAGTAAAATGAAAGCTATGCCAGTAATCACAGGAGTAGATCCTATGGGTACGAAGTGGCCCGAGGATTTCAGGGTCTGTTCGAAGGGAGCTCCCCCGAGCTACAAAATCCTTCGGGTACATATATCCGGTCGTGCTAAACGTGGACTACTTACTCTGTATACTTTCACTCCCTGTGCATTAAAAATACTCCTTGTGAATTTTTCTGAAATCATCATTGAGAACAAAACTTCCCCCCACAGTTTGGTTGGGTACCCGTATTTGGTTGAGTACTTGTATTTGGTTGAGTACCCGTGTTTGTATTAAAGCTATCATTGATATGTTCTTAGTCGATATCTGACAACGAAACAAATGTATCTCAGCAGGTTCCCAGTCATATTATAGAAAGCTCAATTGGTCGAGAGTTGACTTCGCATTCGGGGGTTCGATTCCCGCTGCCGACTATCCTGACTGGTGTTTTCCAGAATTTTCCTCAGTCCTATCAGGCCGGTATGGTTCCTACTAAACAGGCCTTGACCGATACCTTCCTAAAGCCTTTCCATTATTATTGTTGTTGTTAGATAGCCAGTATAAAATGGCCTCTGAGCTGTATCTGGTGATTGTTTAAAATAATAATAATAATAATAATAATAATAATAATAATAATAATAATAATAATAATAATAATAATAATAATAATAATAATAATAATAATAATAATAATAAAATCAGAACCACTACCAGTAATGACACGAGAAGGGGATTAATACAGGGTGGTGCCGAACAAACTGAAACATTTCAAACTTGAATATTGCGCAGGTGTAATAACTTACATTGGTTGGCGGGCTGGGAACCGAAAGAGAAAAGAACGTCACATTATATGATCAGTCGCAGTGGAGCATTGGAGCATAAACGTCGTGTTACCTCAGTTCGTAGATATTAGTCCTCCCCTACTACTTTTTGAAGATCAGTGAGGAACAATGGTGTGAATGAATCAGGAGAGATTGTATCTGCAACTTCACGAGCAGGAAAAGAAACCCTGGTGGTTCTCCAATACCTGAATTTGTGTTTATTTTTATATTATTTCCAGTGTTGTCACATTTATTTTTAAAATGTAATATCAACAAACTATAAGAGCTATTTTAAAAATAAAAACGTGAACATGTAGCATTGGGGTAGGTTAACATCTGGAGAAATTTTGAATTGCATAAGACAAATAGTTTTCATAATATTTTGGAAAGAAGTTCACCATGTTATTATATAGGGATAGATGGTCTCAGCTCAAAACGTTAGACACGGCCTTAAGTCATTGCCAGAAGTGCCAGAGAACACTGCCAGCTTCTTCAAACTTCCTTATGCAAGCAAATATGGTATCCTGGGAGGGAACCTTACCATGTCTACCAATATTAAAATTTCACACTTCTGCCACTTTCGTAATAACTAAGAACTGAGGTAACACGGTATTCTCTGATCCAATGCCCCATTGCGACTAACCATATGTGGTTTTCTTTCCTTTTTCGGTTCCCACCCCGCCAACCAATGTAAGTTATTCAAGTTTGAAATGTGTCAGTCGGCTCAGTGCCACCATATATATATCTTTGTGTAGAGTGTAGAATATCATCCCTCCAATTTTAATCATTATGAAATAATTGATCGCAACGAAAGCAAGAAAATTCCCATTGGAAACGATAGGTTTCTATGTGTGGAAATTTCGTTAATAGAATATCTTAAAGCATATTGTGTGCCGCCTTTTCACGAGAAAATGGTTGAACCGTTTGAAATAAGTTTTTGATCATAGTTAGCACTTCGATCTAGTTGGTTTTATTCATAATTTCACTTTTGATTGAATTACATTTCCTAAGGGGGAAAGGGGTGTTTCGTTAATAATAGAGTATTTTACAAGCCCCTGAAACTCAGCATGTACTCGTAGAATACATTTTTCATTAAATATAAGTGATCACGTGCTCTAGAGTTTACGAAAATTTTGTTTCTTTGGAAAGAAGGAAGCAATTTTAATAATATTCCAATTTCCGAATTTGTGTTCATAAGTACCGGGTGTATCAAAAGTCCAAGGCCGTACGCATAGGCAGCCGCACAGTGGGTATATTGGGTGCAGATGCACACGCAGTAAGTTCGGTCTTGATATTTTGTACAATAATTCATTCAGTTCTGAATGTCTATTATTTTCTGTGTTTGAATCATGTTGCTTCATCATGTTCTGTTGTAAAGTCGATTTCTACGAGTATGAACATAAATTTTGAAAAATTTAAGGCCACGGTTCCATTCAACAGAAGAACTATTTGTAACATCTCTTATATTTGTTGTACTTAAGCAGTTTACATTGTGAAACATGTACTCTTATACATTTTCCCAGAAACTTTCCTGAATACATCCATAGTTTACAGCAGCGTTTCCTAACCGCTGTGCCGCGACACACTGGTGTGCCGCGAATGGACCGCAGATGTGCCGCGAGGAAATCGAAAGAAAATTATTAATTCTATAGCAACCAAATTGCAAGACATAGGAAAAAATGTATATTTTTGTATTTCACATTACTATGAATTTCTACCATGGAAAAAATTACTGTAATTGTAATATATTATTCTACATCTATTACTGTGTAGCAGACAGTATTTCGGTTCGTACACATTTCCACGGTTAGCTGCTATGCGACGCTTCAATCGAGAGTCATATTAACACCGAGAAATGGAAGCACTTGTACGGTACGCGTTAAGTGAACGTTCGTAGAACACTTATTTGCACGTGAATAGCAGAACAACACTGTTCAACAGGTGTGTTTTGACTTCGACGCATCGCAAGCTGTGTGATTTCAATAATATGCATCGGTTTTGATTAAAACAGCAAAGTTAAAAGTACAAGATATTTGTTTGTTCGTTCGTTCGTTATTTAGTGATCTTCGTTCTTAGTGAAAGGTTGGATACAGTTTTCGAAAAAGAAAGCGTATTTTTAAAACTCTGAATCCTATATTTCATTGCAATTGTTTTCTATTTTAAAATTAGAATAAAAAATAAGCATAATGAATTAGCATAAGGGAAAACCAGTGATCGAGCTTTCATCTCTGTGAGGAGATTAGTAATCACAGGAAAAATTACCATGGTATTTTATATTTGCAAATAATAATAATAATAATAATAATAATAATAATAATAATAATAATAATAATAATAATAATAATAATAATAATAATAATAATAATAATAATATCTATGAGTGTGCCGCGAGAATTCAAGTTACACACTTAGTGTGCCGCAAGTTGAAAAAGGTTGGGAAACGCTGGTTTACAGGTACGTGTACCCAAGTAGGCAGTTTCTTTAAATGTGTGCTTAAATGTATTTATTACCTACATGTTAGTGCTTTTGTTTTATTCTTGCCTAATCCGTCCCCATCTGCACCCACATTAACGAAATTCTGCATCCGTTATTGGCCATAGGCCATCTCCGTTATGAATAATGGTACGAAAAGTGGAAAGCCAAGAAATTTGTTGGAAATACTATGTGGTTTTCAATCTACAAATGGCGGATTTTTAAATTTCACCAGCCGTTTGCGCTTTACACTGGTAGGCCGCCCTATGTTAAATGAAAAAGCAACTTTTCTAGTTTAGTAGATTGTTCGAATGAAACTTAAGGAGAAGCAAAAATGACAAGACGAACGCAAATATTGTTATGTGAAGGAACCAAGAATACTTTGAATCTATTTCCAAACAATGCTGTATTATCAGTGCGGTGAGAGCCAAAGGGAACCGCCTGTTGAACTGGCAACCGGTTTCTTAGACTGTTTCTGTTATCTTCAAAAACCGTTCCGTTTTTATACCGAAACTGTTTTTTCACCGAAACCGTTTTCAGTTTTCTCACAAGAGTTTTAGGTTTTCACTGAAATGAGTGTGATTTTCACCGATTCCTGCACTGTTCGCCCTCCCGTTTTGCCTTATGATTTCTAGCAATGAAATTTGCATGCCTGAATGACCTATCACTTTCCATCTTGATGTAAGGCGGAAGAGGAAATTTTGATGTGCATTTTTCCCGTTTCGCCTTATGAACTTTATGTTGGTAGACTTGGAAATACATTCATAGATACAATTTGATTTGTTTACTCATATAACAAAATAAGTGCGGTAACTACAAGAAGTACAGAACATCTATACAAGGTGCTATTTATTTTCCAATATACACAATGAGCAATAGCATCTAAATGTTGCATTAGAGAATTCTGTTTACCACTCAGTCTACAGTCAACTGTGCATCCAGTTAGGCAAATCAGAGTGTCACAGTGAATGCTTAATTTCAGTTTTTAAAATTATTTTAATGTATTAGCATCGTTAATTTAAAAAATAGAAAAAAAACACACTTCATTTTATATCACAAACATTCTTCATTTGTTATAAGCAGGGGATTTGTCCTGGGAGTCCGAACCCCCTCCCCGAAATACCGACTTTTCTGTAATTTTTGTCTATAGTACTCGCACCGAGTCGTGAAGCTTGGGCTCTAAACCAATTATTGCTTGGGCTCTGATATATCGGAAAATGACGGTACAATTCGTGGAGCCGCTTCCCAAGTGCACACTTGGGGAAAATCAAACAGCTTAAATTCGCCAACAATGTTGCCAAATTTTAAATACAGTGTAAAAGAGTATTAAAAACAAACATTTAAAAATTACCAATAATAGCACTGCACAGCAGTAACCACAATAACAATTATTCTAAATCGGTAATTAAAACACGAATAGTAACAATGAGAATATAATGCAACAAAAAATAATTAACAAAACGGAACTTGAAACCAATTCAACAACACTGTACTCTCGGGAGATGTTTTCCGTGTAGCGGGAGAGACGACACTGACAAAATGTGATGGGTGGGGGTTAACGACCGGAACACACCCTCGCGTTCTATTGGGTGGTGAAATCGGTAGATCTAGGTCAAGCATCACGACTCGGCGCAAATACTATAATTTTAGGGGCGATATTACAAATTTTAATACAATTTGTCCTCATATTGAATTTGGACACCTTCCCTCCGAAATGAATTCCTGTTCATGTCCCTGACTGTAAGTATTAAACAAGTTTAATGAGCATATAACAAGCCATCCCCATTTGGCAGGATATGGTTTGGAGGGCCAGCTCCCCATTCTACTCACCGGCTACCCCTGTATATATAACGTTATTGTAAGTTCCTTGTTGCTCCTTTTTTTTTTTTATGTTAACTCCCAAATAAAACTATTCTCCCTTTGGTTTGTGGAACTGTTTATTCTTTTTTTTTTCTTTTTTCCTACCTAAGTATAGTCGTACACTTTTAGCTTGACACTTTTTGCACACTAATGAACATTGGGCTCGGACTGATGGCTGCGAAGTTTCGTGAGTCGGGGTTTCTGCAAAAATGTTTTCATTACACAATATATGAAACATTATTATGAGAACTGTCATTTGAATTTGTCGTTTTGTTTTACACATAAGTTGTGAGCGTCACGGTTGCCAGCGAGGATTTTGTTTTTCTCCAGTCTTCAAAACTTTTCTGTACTTCTGATCCGAGTTTAGTTGTTTTCGAGGAGTTGCAATTCTATTTCCATAGACAGAATAAACTATTGTCATTGAGGTAACAAGAAACAAAGTACATATAAGGTGGATAGTGTTAAAAGTGATTCTACTGTTTCTATATACAACAACAAAATCCGGTAAAAAGAAATGAAGAATGAGAGAGTGGCAACAGGTTGCAAGCAAACACGTTTTAGTCGGGTCAATATAACGTCAGACCTAAAATAAATTCCAACAAAAGGTCTGTGAACGGTCTTTGCTTCTAACAGGTACGCTGATCAACAGAAAGAAAGTTTACCATAATCTGACAACCGGAAGTGGGCTTTTCCAAGATGGCCGCCGATAACCTAAAAATAAGCGAAATTCCTATGAATTGCTTTATTTATAATCTTAGAAAAAAATATTTTTCAATAAAACTTGCTGTTTTTATCTCTGCCAGGTATCCTGATTGACAGAAAAAAGTCTGTTCCATAATCTGGAAACTGGAAGTTATTATTTTTTCAAGATGGCCACCGCCTGCGTCGAAAATCAGTGAAATTCCTGTTTTCTTAATTTTATAAAGGGTGTTCAAAAAGTTTTGCATAGTGGTCTCTATTTCTTTTTATTTGTTGCAGGAGGAGAATGAAATTTTTTGTGAACATACTTGGAACATTTAGCTATAAGTTGGTATATAAAAGTATTTTCTTTTATCTACAGGTGAGTCATAATAGACCGTGAAGTAGATGTCAGGTTGCGACAATGGTCGGTGATGGAGGTCCTCTTCAAGACCGGCGATGACTCTGCCACATCGATTCACAGGAAGTTGCTCACTGTTTATGAGGAGGACACATTGCATTGCAGCAGTATCCAGTGGTGGTTGCAGATTTCTCTCTACTGGACAATCCGCGATGCGGTAGACCGTCGACGGTAGTGAGTGATGTGAGTAAGGAGACCATTAATCAAATCATCCAAAATGAAGATGTGTAACGACACGACAGCTTGCTGAAATGACTGGTTTGTCATTGGGTAGTGTGGTATTAGTGGTACAGTCATTAGGGTACAGAAAAATCTGTGCACGTTCGGTGCCTAGATTATTGACAAGAGAAATGAAAAAGATGAGGAAGGATGTGTGCGAGGGTCTCATGACGATTTTTACTGAAGAGTGAAAACAGTGTTTTGACAGCGTCATTACCCAGGATGAAACATGGTTGTTTTTTCCTCTTTGGTCGTCTGAAAGTACACCTGCGCGGTAAAACATTTGATAGTGAGAAATACCTTATTTCCTATGTCAAGCGATGGTGTAAAAGTCAATCCCCAGAATTTTACCAAAGTGCATTTACATCATGGAAAGAACGTTGGACCAGATGCGTCACAGCTGATGGATACTACATTGGGTAGGCTCACTGTATAGCTAAATGTTCCAGGTATGTTCACAAAAAAATTAATTCTCCTTCTGCAACAAATAAAAAAAAATAGAGACCACTGTGCAAAACTTTTTGAACACCCCTTGTAATCGCAGAGCAATTTATTTATTCAACAAATTTAGTGTTTAAATATTAAAGGAATTAATTTCTACCAATAAACGATATCTATGGGATCAAAAATACCAATACCAATAATGATCAATACACGTAAATACCAGTTATTAGGTCTCGTAGATATATGATATTAAATTGTATGTTTTATGGTAATAACACAATTTGACTATAGTCTACTACGTACATTACTGTACACCTGGTAGAAACTAAAACCGTTCACATGTTGTTGGAATTTATTTTAAGTTAGAATTTCTCTTTTGCTATGTTGACCTGACTACATCACTAGTTTTCATTTCTACACATTACAATTTTCTATAGAATATCTATTTTACACAGTGCGTTTTATATTTGGTTATGAAAATATGCAGCAGTTCGGAAGTAAAAAAAACTCACAAGTTCATTGGTTATTGTTCCTCTTCACTGTCCTCTAGTTCATCAGACACCGGGTTGTCAGTGCGTAATTTGTCGTGATTCATACACAAAACTGCATAGAAGTCTATACGTTCTGCAACTGCACCTGTTACAACTGCAGTTAAATTTACAATTTCCATACAGCGTCTGGTGCAACACTCATATCACACTTTACTGAAACAAGTTCATCATCATCGAGTTTTCAACCCTAGTTCACAGGATTCATTTCACTAGCCGTACTCATTGTAGTTTATTACGTCCCACGGAAAGGAATTCTTCCTGTCTACCTTTGAATTCAGTATCAACGCTAAAGTGAACTATTGGGTTATAGGTGTGTTGTTACCTTCTCTTATGTGTATTACCCTTTATTGGTGAACCTGTGCCGTACCATAGTGTTTAATTGTAAAGTCTGTATATACTCTGACTATTTGACGATAGGTATCTCCCTTTTTCCACTTCAGCTAGTGGATCAAGTAGCCTCCGTCAAACACATGTCTATCTCTATATAGATTAGAATCAATTGATGCTCGATTGTTATAATGCTCATCAATAGCATGGGTTAATTGTGGTTTAACGGCCTTTCTCAGAATGTGATGTCCTCCAGTGATGTCTTCCAGTGATGTCCTCAAAAAGTGATGTTGGGTATGCACTAACCCCATATCTCTAGATCTAATTGTTCTGTCTTAGAGACTACAAGAAATCGCTGGAAGAGCAAGCCAAGATCAATGATTTTGCTCTGAGCAACTGTGACTCCAGATAGACTACTCATCGTTTTTACTTTGTCGGTTCTCTTAAAAGCAAAGGAAAATACATTTGGTCCAATCATACTGTGCACAATGCTCTTCCCCACTGACTCGAACTCATGCACATTGATGTCTTCCTTTGACACAATACTGTTGATAATATTTCTCAAGAAGGAGTCAATAGAGAGAGGTGAACATGACGACATCTTTTCGTATATTTCTAAAAGGTCTGAAGTACCTCTTTCAGTTCTTGAGGTATTGGACTTGAGGTGTTGCTTACTAGTCGTATAAGAAAGTTAATTAAAGTCCCGCATGGTAAGATTGTAATCAGACATTATGTGGGCTGACATAGTCCACAATGCTTGTTGATCCTCTGTAATCTTGCTTTCATGAGTAAAACCGACCAAGTGTTTGTTCAATGACGAGAACGCAACCTAAACCAGCCCAAAATTGATTTGTTCGGCGGATGACAAACAACCCATTTTGAAATATCTTCTAGACCTCAGGATTATCGTTCTCCATTTCTGATGGCACAAAGATGCTGATTTAAGATAGTTGTAATGTCCTGCTGCTGCAAATATCGATAATGCATTGTAAATCGCGTGCAGATGATCGATTCAAGAGCCAGTGTGATCTACTCTTATCAGCGCTCGTACAGTATCTATCATTTGTTGATATGCTATTCACAACTTGCTCGTTTTAGATTCAGCACTAACTTCAGTTTTCTTCTGAAATACCTCATTTATTCTTGTTATTAAACTAGATGTGACTAAAGTTTCAAGAACTGTTTCACCCCTTAAGATACACGAATACCTATTCTCAATTTCATCTATTAGCGAAGCAGGGGCGTGTTGTGCATATTACCGCTGTTACCGGCGGTAACGATAGAAATGTGAATTTTCCGTTGTTTTCATATGTCTCTAAATTTCATCATCAACATGGGAAGATGTTTACATATTTTCCTTTTCTTTCTTTTTTTTTTAAAAAAAAGTTCGGACGGCCTATGACGCATTTACAGTGTGAATGAACGCAACATGCCAGCGCCAAATAGGAACATACTGTTGTTGATACCACGGATTTCAGAGGTAACGAGAACCCCGATAGCGGTCATTCACTCCAGTAGCACCTTTCAGTGTGCCAGCCAGAAGCATCCTGCGCGCTCGTATTTGGACTTTCGGAATGGCCCTTTATGTTACCGTTCGGCTGAGTGGATCAGGAAAAAATAGGAACGTTCCCTGTCAAAACAAGGAGAATCTAAGAATATCATCAGCATGTTTATTCAACTCGCTATAGAGGATCGAGCTGGTAGTGATTCAACTACTGTTTCATTTGCTTTCCCATTCCAAGGATGGAAACTTGGCTGTAATTTCCGTATCCGTAAGGTTATTAACAGTATACAATTTCAGACAAATATAAGTAGCAGGTTTTTCATAGTAATAGCATTAAACATCTTCTACTGTGAGACTGTATGTTCCTAAGTGTATTGTTTATATGTTAAAAGTGTATTGTTATAGTTTTCGCCTGACTATATGTTAATATGCTATCTTTAAATTTGAATAATATACCAACAGAGAACAAGAACAATTCAATACGATATTCTAACAAACAAACTTAATATAGGTTTGCTTTCCTTCAAAATAGTTTCTTATTGACTGTTAATTTGAGCTATGGGAATTTATTATTATTATTATTTTATTTCTCCGCCAAGTGAACTTTGTGGTGGACAAACACCGTGTGCGTGGGTTTCCTCGGGATTCTCCAGTTTCCTCCCACTTTCTTCATTCCACCATTTCATTCATTTCTCACAAGCACCGTCTCCTCTAGCCTAACCGGGATAACTGTGGGACGTAAACCTCAAAAGAGATTTAAATGGTAGAAAAAATTATATGGTAGTTGTTTCATGACTGAAAGAGCAGAGTCAGTGTCTGAACTGTGTCATTAAATACACAGGAATGCCCATCGATGAAACGCACTGTGCTATATGTGAACTGTTTCAAGATCAAGGGGGAATAGTAAGTTTTAATGATACAATTAGAGAGAAGTAAAGTTGTTTCCCGGCGCTCCTTCTAATTCGAATACTTATTATTATTATTTAGAATTTATGCTAATTAACTTATGAAAATATTTTGTTTTTAATTTAGTTTAGAATACTTTCGATTCAGCAAATTTTCACCTCTAGCCTCTAGCATACTAGTTGAATTTGCACTTTGGTGCAATTTGATATGTTGAAAAAGAACTGTGCAATCGTCTTCATCATACCGTAGTTTGACTGTCCCAAATTGTGTTTGACTGTCTAATTTTTATTACGGAAAACTTGTTGCTCAAACATAGCGTCTTGTTAAACAAAGATATACAGAAGTCTAATTTTTTTCATTGTTATGCCCATAGGATTAATTTAGTTTTGGAAAAGTCTGTTGACTGTACAAAAGTGTGTAAGTTTTTTTTTAAAAAAAAAAAAAAACTATATCGTGACTTGCTTCTTTTTTCTCGAAATCTTCAAAAAGAACAAATGCTTTGGACTATGTAGTCAACAAAAGTATTCCAACAGCTTTAAACACAAAATCGAAATGGAACTATAGAAGTAGGATAAATGATGTCCTGTATAGCTTTAAAGATGAACTGTTAGAACTCTTTAAATTCATGACGAAAAAAACATCGACGAATGGGATTCTCAAACCAGAGTTCGTGCAGTAAAATTCTACCAAACCCTTCAAAGTTTTGACTTCATTTTTTATTTGAACTATTTTATGTTATAGCATCAAGATAAGAAATCTTGTTCAATATCTTACAAAAGAAAATTCATGACGTAGGTTACTGCAGAAAGAAAACAGATGACTTTGAAGAATATCCAAGATCATTGAGAGACAGTTTCGATTATATTTAGTAAAAAAAAAAATAAAAAATAAAAAAAGGAAGAACCTGAAGAACCACGCTTTTCAAAAAGATGAAGGTAATTGAAGTAGGGTTTGACCCCTCCCTTTAAAAAAGTCGTTGTGAATGCCTATAGTTTAAAATGGTTGATACGCTGAAAAAAAAGTTCGAGATTTTCTGATATTGAAAACTGGAGATACATACTTGTAATATCAACAACCGTTAACAATCGTCAAAGTGTCACGCCACGCCACTGTAGCGAAGCGAATTTAGAATTGTCGTCCAGAATAGATTGTACAAGTAGTTGACGAAGACACTTTGAGACTACAAGAAGATGGGCTCTGAAAGCTCTTGGACATGCTTTACCGTTTAACATTTGCACTACAGTATTTTCACCATACACTACTTCTAAGAAGTTTTCCAGACCTATCTCGTATATTAGTGTACCTATAGCTCCAAGCAAATTCATGAAAGTGTGAAAACCGTCAACCATAAATACGATGTTTTTAAGTGAGAGTCCTGTGCAGCTTTTATTTCACTAGCTAAAAGGACTGATCAAAAGTTATTATAGGAGGGACATGGTGTTTGCTGGCTAATTTGTTGATAAATTCTAACGTTGATAGAATGCACCTTTTCTTACCGGAAGAAATATCGATCATGGGCAAAATAAAATTGAGGACTGACCAGGATGAGAATTTTCTTAGTGAATTACATGCATGATTCCCTGCTAATTTGGTACATGCTGCTTGAAATGAAACGAAAGTTCTACAAAATATCAATATCTATCAATATCAGTTGTAATGGCACAGTCTTGATAACATACAAGATCTTTAAACTGTATTTCTCGTAATGTATTTTTGGCAAAACTGTACTCCACTATATTAATATTTGACGTCTCTGTTATATGAATTTTCGACATTTTTTCCTATTCACAAGATATGTCCGCTTTAGTGCTGATGTCAATGCAGCAATCATGCCCATCCCATGAAATATTCCTTTACCGTCTACTGTCATAGCATTGCGATCTTCGTTGTCACAAATAAACAACCAGGAAAAGTCAAATAACCCGTTACATTCAAAAAGAGACTTTAAATTAGCAGCGGCCATCTTGAAAAGTCCACTTCCGGTTTCCAAATCATGATAGACTTTTTTCTATCAGTGCACTTGGTAGAGACGAAAGTCGTAATTTTGATGGCAAAATAATTGTTCTAAGATTAACAATAAGAAAATTATAGGAGCGATTTTTTAATTATTATTTTTGAGGTTATTGGCAGCCATTTTGAAAAAGTCACTTGAGGTTGCCAGATTTTCGTAAACTTTTTTTCTGTCAATCAGTGCACCTGGTAGAGACGAAAACCGTTCACAGATCTTTTGTTGGAATTTGTTTTAAGTTAACGTTCCTTTTTCGCTAAATTGACCGACTACGTTGTTTCAACCTGTGAGTCGAAACAAGAAGGGGATATTCGTGCCTTATGCTGACGGCCCAAAATATGATCCTGAAAATGATTTTATCGAAACAGGAAAATTTCATGCTATAATTATCTGCATGTAAATTATACGTACAAAAACAGACTCTTACGCGCATCAGGACTTGTAGGACTATGTAATGCCGTTTGTCTTTTTTCTTTTCTTCTTTCGTAATTAGGTAGGCCTATAACTTTGTTCCCGTGAATTGCAGTGGGGGTCGAAAATCCGGATTCGTGAGCCATAATGGTCGAATTTGTGGGTCAAAATTTTGGTTGTGGGCCAAAGTTCGCCAGTCCACCTCTGCCCTCAGATCACAATGAAACTTGTTTCTTTCCAGTTTCTCTGAATCTTCCTGTTGGAACATTTTGATTACATTTATATTTAATTTGCTCAAGCAGGGCTAACAATATATGAAAATTATTGTAAGGCGAAACGGGAAACAAATTATTAAGTACCAATTTTTGATTGACGCTTTCTATGGTAAGAATCATAAGGCAAAACGGGAAAAAGCGAACAGGAAAAACACGATTTTCACTGAAACCATTATCTGTTGTTGTTCTTGCAGATATCATTTCCAAACAACTTAACAGCGAAAAAGGTTTGAGAGAAAACCAAACCGAGTTAAAAAAAAAAAAAAAAAGTTTGATAGGAAGCCGAACCGGTTTTTAATAGAAAACCAAACAGACTTCAAAACTGAAACTGGTTTTCTTAGGAAACTATGTTTTTGAAAGTTTTCAAAAACTGTTCTCGATAAAGACTGAAAAATCTGCTTTTGTGCTCACTATTAGACCATGCGCCAGAAGTACACCCACTAGATATACAGCTACGCAGAGACACTATGGGCGGTATTCAGAGAGAATTCATTAATCGAAGGTTAGTCACAGACTAGTTAGTAAGCATACTAACTCTTTACTAAGGAAGGTGCACTTTTTGGTATTCAGAGTCTACTTTTAGTACAACTAAAATGATGATTTGAGTATGATTAACTTATAGAACCCCAATGCATCGGTGAGCAAAATAAATGTGGCAACTACGGAAAAGTAGATGAGCGCATGCGTAGTCTGTAAAAATGAAAATACATGAATTACGAAATACGAAATGTTGTGCCGCACGCTAAACCGTGGGTAAAAGATTAGCCTCTGCTCTAGATTAGTTAGTCACATGTGATTAACTTCGTCAAATACTACATCTTAATCAGAGACCATGAATACAATTTTGATAACCATCCGTTAGTCAACCCCGTAGTATGGCGTTAATCAGATGTCAAAACGACTCTGCATAAGGCCCTATGTTTCCCTCTAGTTAAGAAAATGCGTTTACAACATTAAATGCTTGTGAGTCTTCTATTTAATCCAGGGCTGGCTATCTTGATTGGTTCTCAAATTGGTAGTAAATGTAAGTTACGCAATCCACCATGTCTGTTATGTCGTATTGATTCGCTAACCGCCTTACTTAAAGGGGTAGACTACTAAATATTTTTCAAAAGCTAACAATTTTTCTTTTGCCAGTTTTTCGTAAATGAAAAGAGATAATGAAATGTAACTTACCTCAATAATAGATAATGTTATTCTACACCCGAAAATACGAATCGGAAGAGTTTTCAGTGTTGACATCCATAGAAATTACAGTGTGATCAGAATTTGAATTACCCTAGAATCTAGGTTATGGCCGTGACTAGAAAAATGAACTCAACGGCAGTTGATGACTTATCATACTTTCTACGTTCCTTGTTAACTACTTTTTAAATAATATTTGTATTTTAATTATACTGTTTATTAAAAAAATATTTATTTTGTACTCTATATTACAAAATAAATACAAATATTATTTAAAAAGTAGTTAACAAGGATCACAGACAGCATGGTAAGTCATCAATTGCCGTTGAGTTCATTTTTCTAGCGCTGCCATAACCTAGATTTTTGGGTGTTCAAATTCTGATCATACTGTAATTTGTATGGATGGCAACATTGAAAATTCTTCCGATTCCTATTTTCGGGTGTAGAATAACATTATCTATTATTGTGGTAAATTACATTTCATTATCTCTTTTCATTTACGAAAAACTGGCAAAAGAAAAATTGTTAGCTTTTGAAAAATATTTAGTAATCTGTCCCATTAAGGTCTAGAAGGTATACTTTTGGTCATATGTGATTTACTGGTTGCCTAAATTCGAACTACCAGGCACGAAAAAAGAACCGTAAACCAAGAAATACATTACTATTATTATTATTAAGCCTGATGTCCTGAAAATAAACATTTTTTTATTTTAGTCCATGTTTAGAAATGTCGTCGCTTTTTTTTAAGCCTGTGTTTTCCAAGCCCTTGTATCTCTAAGTAGAAATAAACAATTTTAATTCCCAAGCACTTGCTTTCTCTGCGGGTATTTCGGGTTTGATCCGCGGTAAAGGTACTCGCTTGCGTTGCACAAAGATGAGTAATGATTCGTCTAGATCTCACTTTAAAGTGTGGGTACTGTTTTTGCTGGTGCTAGAAAGGGCTGGGGCTGTAGAACTCCAATTAAATACATGAAAGTATTTTTTTTTTTCCTTTTGGGCAGTTCTTTTATCATTAGTAGGTAGTGTTCTCCATAAGACTAGATGATACAGGATTTTCGTGAAGAGATAGGAGACTAAATAGAAACAAATATGTTGTACTTTTCAAGGCTTAGACACAGTCACAGCACTTTCTCCAGAGGAAACAGCTTCAAATCCTGTCTCATAATTAACATTACTAGTAAATATGAGCACGAGACAAGAGTCAAGGCTGTCTCGTCTCAAAATGTGCTGTGAACGTGATGTCTCGTCTCGAAACTAAGTATCTATTTCTATTGTAAGACCCCTGTCTTTCTAGTTTCGCGGCGCCACCTTAAGCACTAACCATAAGAATTGAACTAAGGACAGTAAAACTCATCTTAACGTAGTACTCATAGCAGACCATCCGTTTCCTTAGAAACCCCTTCTCTTGCTCTCAGCAATGCTTTCAGAAAGAAATACATCGAAGTTGAACGGAATTAGTAGGTCATCGCAGTCTGACAACACTGAAAACCGAGTTTCGTTTGTTATCATTAGATCTAATTTTTGTGCACTTTAATCAGAGGTCAATTTACAGCAATTGTTCTCGTTGCTTCGTTCTCGGCGTAGGAAGAAAATTCCAGTTGTTTACTCCAGCATCTGTGTACGTAGATGGTAAGATCGGTTGTTTTGACGCCAACCACAGTTCAGGAAATGAACGTAGATTAGACGTAATATTGGGATTGGGGCTATACAAATATAAGCGAACAATAAGAAGTAACATTGCAGAAATAATCTCACGTAGGCTGTCAATTGCCCTTATTTACTCTGGTTACCATGTGTTCAACTCGCCCATTCAATACGCAAGTAAGAATGTAAGATTTATATTTATATGCTCACAGTGTTTATCATCAAAACACTTAAAATATATGTGAATGACTTATAAATATAAATAGGTATATTGTGATAACATATGTGTGAAGTCAAGGGCGTTGACTGAGACAAAAAAACTAGGAGGGAAGATGTTAGATAATAAGTATGATCGAAATGATTCTTGCCATATAGTGGGAAAAGAATAAATTCCCAACAATAATACGAATTGTTCCTTTTTTTATTATTTAAACTTTCTCCTAGTTTGTAGTCGGTGGCCTTCCTATACTATAGAAGAACCACCAAGGGCGCCCATGTTGTGGTTTCCAAGGGGGGGCAAGTATAAGCGACGTTTCAAAAATAGTTTCAAATTTTGCTGTAACTAATGTAAAAATTCTATTGGATTTTCCATATTCTGAAGTACAATTTGCTCTAGGGATGGGGACAAGCGCCCCACCTTTACCCCCTTGATGTGTGCCCTTGAGAACCAGCAAGAATACGTCTCTGACCAGGAGCGTCATTTCAGACTTTGCTTGGGGGGGCAAGACCCCTTGATACCAGTAAAATTTCGCGTTTTTCACTGGTTTACTACTATTTTATTGATAAAATCTATATAAATCTTAAACTCAGTAGGAGCATTTGCCTCTCCCTGCTCCCCTAAGTGACGCCCCTGTCTCTGACAGGTCGCAGCTGCGTTGCCACTACTCATATGTCAAAGCTTTTTCGGTGCATCTATATTAATGGCAGTTTTCTTAATGGTGTAAAGCAGAGTGACCATGGTTGGTAACACTAGCACCAAAGTAGAGGCTGCAGTTTTTCCTCCGCACCTGGTAAGAAACTTCAGGGATCATCTCCTGGTGGCTCCTGTATAACGTTCTCATGTTAAGATCTATCTCGTCATATGATACAATCGTTCAAATAAATAAATAAATAAATAAATAAATAATAATAATAATCAAGTAAGGTATACCGTAAGACGGGGTTACTTAGCACCTCAGGGTTTACTTTGCACAATCCTCTGTCGGTAAAACCATGAACTGTAAAGAGAAAGTTTCATCTTCAACAGTGAGATAGAACATGCAATTGTATGTTGGCTATTATGTCGGCGGTTAACATCAATTCAAATTACCCGGAGGGTTTGTTGTTGTAGAGGTATGGAAAGGAGTCACTGTAAAGGTCGACAAAATTTGAAAAATATCACGTACAAGTATTTATGTCAAAGTTAAGTCAATTTCGTAGAATACAACTGTGTATAATGGGACTTTGATGCAATAGTTGAAATGTGAAACGTTTTAAAGTCACAACAAAAATAAAACTGGGAGAAGGTGGTTTCAGCCTCTAGTCGGAGTTATTTTGCACTGATTCAAAGTAACCCCTTAGAGAGGAAATTATTACTACCGGTACCTCCTGTCTTCTAATTTTAGGTAAATTTCCTAGATGCTGGAATGTTGGCGAATTCAGAGAAATAGTTTGAAAGTGGCTTCACTCAGAAAGGCTTTTTCTTTTCTTTTCTTCTTCTTCTTCTTCTTCTTTTCTTCTTCTTCTTCTTTAGAAATCACTAGACTTTTTGGGGGGCTTGAAGCATATGCGCACAGGAATGACTAACTTTATATATACACTTCCACTTATAACAATCTTCCACTTATTACAGTTGAAATGATATTCATGAACCTAAAGAGCAACCAAGGCAAATCAGTTCACGGAGAATTTTGTCTGTTTCTGAATTGACATTTTTCTGGAATGTGTGCTAAACTATCAGAATGTGGTTCCTGTGCCGCTAACAGAAAATACATAATTTTCTTTACAAATATCGGTAATTCATAGGTCTACTAAGTACCGATACCAGTACCATCATTCTTTGTAGACTGCATGCAGTTTTGTGTGGGAAGTGAAATATATAAATACTGGAGGGAAAACATTTCACAAAAACATTTCATTTGTATGTTGAACATACTTTTTTTGTATGTTGTGAAAAGTGTCCTCACCTATGGGGTTACTTTGCACCAAAGTTTATATTTCAATAACTATGGTCGTACTGAATGTTTACAAATGTACTTGAACGAATGTTTTCCAAATATGTTATTATATTTCTAAAACACAGTTTTATAAGTCATTACGTTTGTAAGTTAACATGCCATTTTCTGTAACATTTCTCATATCTGGTGCAAAGTAACCCCATCTTACGGTATCTGGTTCGATTCCCGGCCACGCATGTTTGTATTAGACAAGATCCTGTCCTTGGTTTCTCTTTAGGTTCTCCAACATTCTCATTCTACCAATTATTTCATAATCATCCACTTTTCTTAATCATTCATCTCCTTTAGCCTAAAGGGGGTAGGCCTAAGTGTGGGACGTAAAGCTAGAAATTTCATTTCGTTTATAGAAGTTTATTTTTTGTGGAAGCAGGCTATTTACCAACATGTTTATATGAATGAGGTCCAGTAATCATGGAGGAACCTACTTTAGCTTCCTTTTCTGATGAACATTTTTTTTTTTTTTTTTTTTTTTTTTTTTTTTTTTACAGAGGCAGTGGAGAATGAGGGGAGGGTCATATGTCAAGATCTCCAAAAAGGAAGACTTTGAAACATGGCTGCAAGCAAAGTGGGCAAGGGAGAGCAGATGTTCACCCCCAGTATTTTCGAAGGCAGTTCCGTTCCCTGAAATACACATGTCAAAACATTAAATTTGCTTACTCACGTATACAGTGTGTAATTCGTGTTTCTGGTGACATTCTAGCCTAAAATTATGTGCAATACATATACTTTTCTATTTTTTTTTAAATACCTCAATGCAATATGGCGGATGCCAAGATGGTCGCCGCCATGGTCACCCACAGCAATCAAGTTTCCCCTACCCACACAGAATTACTATATTGTCAAATCATGCCAATCTCCGAACTACACGTCTCTAGCACGGCTGTTAGGGTATTTTTGGAACACCATGTTGTTACACTAAGTGCTATTGTACAATATATTTGTGGTTTGCACACAAACAAAACGCACTTTCTTCATCGATAGAAAGTTAATACTTACAGATGACATTGAAAGAAAGAGCGAATCAGTCTTCCTGATGCCCACTGATAACAATGGCAAGAGGAAAAGTAGTAACAGTTTCAACATTAGATACATTGACAGTTCGTCAGTAGATGCTGTTGCCTTTCTAATAGTGTAATCCTTCATTAGAAAAGTTGGTTTAGTTTGTTATTCTACAATACTGAAGTTAATAAGATTGTGCAATGTGGGAAAATAAGTATTGTTTCACATGAAGTATTATTTGCACGTTTGCATCAAGGTGTATATGTGTGAATTCTCGATTGCTCTTGTGTGTCGGTTTTATATATCCCTTGGAAAAACCATGTGGGTGTACCTGCTTCGAAGTGAACAGAAAAGAATCGAGCGAGGAATATCGACGTTTCTCTAAAAAAAAAAAAATGTAACTCAACTATTTCCCCGTAGATTTAAACGTTTTGCAGTTTTTTTTTTCACTATTTGCTATTTGTACACAAAATTTCCCCATAATCACTGGCAGTAATGTGTCCTATAAGCGTAATCACAGGACCTAAGGAATACCGGGAAATTATGGACCACATCATCACAGAGCTACCGCCATGTTTCACGGTAGAGAGGGGACGAGTCCGAAATGTATAACTCTTTGGGCGGTCGCCACACATAAACCCAGTCTGTTGTCGAAACTGAAGTTAAAGAGTACTAAGCGGATCGAACCATATCAAATTTTTGAGAATCATCGGCTGTACACTTTGCGTGTGTTCCCAGTCATCAGCGATACACATTGCGTGTTGTCCATCATCGGTGGTCCACTTCGCATGTGTTTCGAATCATCGAAGGTTCACTTTGCGTGTGTTTTCAATAATCATCGGTCATCTTGCATGTGTGTCCAATCATCTTCAGTTCACTTTACGTGTATTTCCAATTCTCAGTAGCCCACTTTGCACGTCTTTCCAATCATCAGCGGTCCACTTTGCGTATGTTTGCAATTATCGGCAGTCAACTTTGCATGTGTTCTTAGTCATCAGTGGTCAATTTTGCGTGTGCATCCAGTCATCGGCGGTTTACTTTGCATGTGTTTCCGATAATTGGTGGTCCATTTTCCATATGTTCCCAATCATCGGCAGTCTACTTTGCATGTTCCCAACAGTATATAATTGTCTGTTTTCAAGCTAAAACACTTTGAAATCGAATAAGGACTTTAGAGATACCTGTATTCAGGCAAGTGACAATCACGATTTCTTAAAGAGGACAAAAATTAATACTGTGGGGGCAATTATAGACATCAAAAAACACCACAGAACTGTTTTTTTATTTATTATTTATGGAATCTGTAACAGACCTATTGATCCTATTCACATTCTTGATGCTGGTTTTTTGAATACATATTTACGTAAGCACACAGCTGAAAGTTTCAGGGGTGTTAAACTCCCTCTAGCCACCTCTTCTATTGTTAATTTATGTCCGCAGTTAAGAGTTAACGTTGTGTACCTCGATGCAACTATTCTTTGAGAACATATCTGGATCCACGTCTTTGACACTTGTCATGGTACAATAATGAGGTACTGGAGTTTGAGATTCTTAGGATGAGAACAGCCAAACTGAGATATTTGCTACATCTAGGAAGAAGCGTATCATTTTACGCAGAACTGAATGGAATGCGTTAATTTGAATTTAAATTGGTAAGTTAAATTGCAAAAATGTTTATCTAGTTTTGCTTCGAGCCTTCTATTTTTGGGAGGGCAAAAAATAATTTACAGTGGGCACTGCCCGCTCTATTTCCTTCTCTGGCTATGGGTCTGCCTGCATTTCTAGGTTCTCTCACGTATTTTTTTTTCATCGTCTTGCTCTATTTGGCTAGAGCGATAAGGAATATACTACATACATATGAAAATTTTAAATTCACAGATTAGCAAATAAAGATACTCAAATTAGAAACTGTAAATAAGAGTATAATTCAAGACTAAATAGAAACATTAGAAATCTTCTTATATTCACTAATAACGACTAAACGCTACTGGAAGCTGATTCGATAATAATTGCGCAGATTCGTATTATGTTACATTTTAATTTACAACGGATATTGTAATACTAATTTATAAATTTCAATCATTTATTGATGCTAACACTGAATGACAATAACAGGATGCCAATGCAGAATAAGAATCCAATCAATCAGGAAAACACAATATGAGGAAAGGGTAGGATAAACTCGTTAAACGAATTATGCCTCAAGTTGTATGAATTACAATTTTAGATTCAGTAATAGAGTAACAACTATACTGGACCCGCCTTGACTCAATGGTAGAACTCTCATCTCTTGTGTGTGTCGAGTCCTTGGTCTGATCCCACCTTCGTCAAGTGTGCTTTACGGTGCACAAATATCGTTTGCGTGAGTTTTCTAGGAGTTCTGCCGTTTCCTTACACTTTTTCTTTCACCATTATAATTCATCTCATTATCACTGTCTCCCTTACCCTTGGTGCATAATCATGGGAAGTTAAAAAAAGAAAACGCTATACTAGAAGTAAACAATGAAATATTTCAGTTTAACTTCCCAGATTATGCCCTTTAGGCTGAGAGAGAGAATGATGAAGGCAAGTAAGTGAATGATGATGAAAGAATTGGTGGAATGAGAAAGTGGGAGGAAACAGTAGTGCTTCAAGTCACACGGAAATGATGTTGTGCTCCACAAATATACTTGACCGGGAATCGAACCAGGACCCCACGCACCTTGCTAATGTCTTTGCCACTGAGCCACCGTGTCCCCTAATATACTACAAATAACATTAAATGGATTTAGTAATGAACGAAATTGCCTGAAGGTATCACGAGATATATTCATCCATATTGAACCAACATCATACCTAACCCATTTACAACTTTTGCACAAATGTACAATTGGTCACCCTCTAGCTACGCAAACTGATACGTTATCACAGAAAATTCTTGGTCCGTGTATGAAAAGGACATTATGAACAATTGTGGAAATACTGCATTGGTAAATAATTCTGACTTGTGTGTTTAGGCATTAGTTTTAACATTGTTGGTTACTATAGTGGGGTTTAGTGGACAGTCACTTCGAGTATCAATCGAATGCCGAAAAAAGCTGTAATAAATTTTAATATTTTGTTGTTATTTCGTTGACTCCCAGAAATTCTCTTTCGGTAAAGCACCAACAAAATACTAACGTTACACATCACTCTACATTAAAGTACGGAAACATCTTTCTTCTGAGATTTTCAACAACTACTAACTCTAATGTTTCTGCAAATTAGGTATGGGCTAAAGTTAGACAGCTGAGATAATTTACCGCTGTGTATAATAGAACCATTTTGATGATAGGTCCAGGAAGTTACAATTAAGAAAACGTTGAATGTCCCACGTCTGGCCAGAAAAAAAAAAGTTATTTAGTCTTTATGCTGTGTGCACAAAAAACTGCTCCACACCCTAGATTACAATAATTTGTATATGCAAATTACAAGGCACAACAACAATTGACCCGAATTATTGAAGAAAATTGACCAGTTGTTTCAGAAAGAAAGAAAAAATAATGAATATTTTGCAATATGGCCCCTCGAGCTATTTTCATTTTGATTGCTTTGATATTACGTGGCTTTTATATAGATATATATTTCTCTCCTTTTCATTTTTTTCTTCTTCTTTCGCTCAATTTATTTCGTGGTCAGACACTGTGACCTAATAAATGCCCACTATTTCTTCTTTTCGGAATATGGAAAATTCCAGTTTACAGAAAATAAAACATATGAATATATGGCGTTTTTCTTATTTTTTTTTTCTCCTGGAATAAAATATTTTGTTTTGTTTTTGTTGGATAAGATATACTTGTTTTCGTGGGAAACAATTTCACTTTTTCTTTCCTTTGAATTCAATGAACATTCATACAGTGTTAACAATCTCTCTTACGTGATGAATGAATATAATTAATTAAATGCTGTTGTATTCTAGGTCAAATAAATAAATGAATTTACAAATCGTTTTATTGATAAAACCTTATCAGCGTTGTCTCTCAAACGTTGATAATAATCAGCTGCAATCAATATTTTAATAAGATAAACAGAAATAGATTTACCAAACACAGTGGAATCTACGGTTTACAAATAAGTTGGGTAAACAATTCTTCTCTTAGTTTACGAATAATATATGAGGTACGAATGCACACACATACACACACACAAACACACACCTATTTCTAGGCCATACACGTTGTGCATGAAGAGTCATTTCCATTTTCCACTGTAAAACCCCCATAGTTGAACAGAGAATTTACTTCCACTAATCGACGTAGCTTTCTGTATTGAAGAAACAGATACCTTAATTAACAAGCTGAGTCAACGGTTTCCAAAATTATTGCATGTTGAGTTTAACATTAGAGTATATGGCCAGAAGTACTTTTCTCGATTTTAAAAGAACGGCAAGAGATAGAAACACAGTTCTCAGGAAGTTCCCAAAAGACAATATCAAGGCATAACCAATGGTACTGGAGCAGGTTTCCGGAAAGTTACTTCTGGCCATATACTCTAATGTTAAACTCAACATGCAATAATTTTCGAAACGACTCAGCTTGATAATTAATGTATCTTTATCTTCAGTACGAAAAGCTACGTTGGTTAGTCGATGTCAATTTTCTGTATAGCTGTGGGGGGGTTTCAATGGGGGAAATAGAAATGGCTCTTATAATAAGAGACTAAAAAAAAAAAATTCAAGCCGAGCAGAGAAAAGCTTTCTTTGGAAAACGAGACGAGACGAGAATTAGGCAAAAAAATATACGAAATGGGACGAGAAGTTATTATTATTATTATTATTATTATTATTATTATTATTATTATTATTATTATTATTATTATTATTATTATTATTATTATTATTATTATTATTATTATTATTATTATTATTATTACCTACCACTTTCATTCTTAAACGCCTAACTCAATAATTTTGTGTGTTTAATTTAATATCGTTTTGATTACATACGTATTCGTAATATTTTTAATTACAAATGTAATTTATTTTTGTCAGTAGCTTTTGCCTCGCTTGCTAAGTTCTCATGTCCCACTTCCAGAAGGAAGCGCCTCCCAGATTGGAAACCACTGCCCTATGGTAAAGCGAAAACATTAAAATCCCTGCTTATTTCAAAACAAAGGAGAAGAATGCTTAGCCATTGAATCAATAGGCTAAAAAACTGCAAAAATAGCTTGAGATACTTAACACTCTTAACGTTGAAATAAAAATGATTCTTTTTTTTAAAAAAAAGTGCTTTTTTAAATAAAAAAAGGAAATAACGCAAATTATACGGGAAAGTAAAAAATATTTCTGTTTTCAAGAAAAATACTTTTAAAAAATCTATTTATGAGAATAAAAACGAGAGTAAGGAAGTAAGGAGAGCGCTCTTATATACAACGAAATTATAAATTTTTCAGCTTTTGTGTAAACCAATAGATTGTACAGTATATGAGAGTGTTCTCCATGCTTTTATTTTTACTTACGGATGAATGAAATTTTTGTAAAAGTAATTTTCTTGAAAACTTTTACTTTTTAATAACATTTGTTTTAGTTTTTGTTACTTTTTTAAAAAAGAAAGCACTTTGTTTTTTTAAAAAAGTATTATTTTTCATATACATCATCATCATCATCAGTGGCGGCGATTGGACGTTAAAAGTGGGGGGGGGGGCAAGATATGATCTGAATATTTTTATATCAATGTTGTTTTTCCTGGTTGTTTCTAACAGTTTGTTTGACGAAAGGTTGTATAACTAATAGGATACTACATTTTTTCAGTTAAAATACCGTATATCGTGTTTCATATTTAATTAAGTAAATTGACAAGAGCAACGCAATGTTAGATAAAGGATTAGGTACTAACCCTTGATTCCTTGCTCGTGAACATCTTAAAATTCTGTCTGGAAAATTGTGTGATCAAATTATTTAATAACATATTTGCAAAACAAATAATTGAAAGGATATTATTAATCATACTAATGAATAATGAGGCTTGTTTTGTAGAAGTTATATTGAAACTGGGGATTAATAAACAGCTTACATTTTTAATCCACACTTGCCATTAAATGTATGTTATTATTCTTAGAAAATGAAAGCCAGTAAATGCTACAAACATATGCTACGACGCAACTGTAATATTAATTCCTTTGAATTGCAATTCCTGTAGCTGTCTTAACTCCATGAGAAGACAACCATAACAAGAGGGAGAAATAGAAGAGAAATAACCAATACCACTTACGCAACGACAAACATTTTTTTTTCTATAAACCATTAATATATGCAAAAACTTTACATTTCCAAATGAAACTATCTATATATATAAAAGAGAACGTACAAAATCCTTTGTCCGCTCATCACGCTAATACGGCTGAACCAATTTCTTTCATTTTTGGGGGGTTATTAGGATTTGGACCCTAGATGGTTTTTATCATATCACTTTAATTTTTAATTACCAGTGTCTTGAGATAATTGACCATTCAAGTGTCCATAACGTACAAATCCTTTGTTATTAGTTCATCATAGGTAAAAATAAACGTATTTATATGCAACCCGCATGACCGTGTCACTCGGCGGGTTAACATAAATGACAGGCGATATACAGCGGAAAATAGCTTGAATCTTCTGTTTAAAATTTTTTAATTGATTTGCTTATTTTTACAGACACTTTTACAATATGCCAGCACCGGGATGACCGCAGCGAAGCGGGGCGGGTTAACATAAATGACAGGCGATATAATGTTAAGATTTACTGCAATCTTCTATGGTTTTTATCATATCACTTGAAAGCGAAAAAGTAAAAATTATCTAAGTAACAAAGTTTATTGCGTTCCGGGGTGACCGCAGCGAAGCGGGGTGAACGCTGCTAGTATACATTAACCATTTTAAATTATGTCTTTTTAAAGGTAAATTATTGAATTTCAGTCAATCAACTATAGCATCATCCCTATTTATCCTAGGATCATGGTTAGTACCTCATTTTCTTCAAAATAGAACAAACTTTCAAACGGTTCCATTTACATTTTCCTATCATGTCCCTAAGACGGGAAATTTTGAGGGAAATCTATATTTTTTGCTGATTTTTTCAAACCTTGATCCTCTCTGGACTCCCTATGTTAACGCACAAATCTCAAAATCAACTGAAAAATATGAAGGGTGTACTAAATGTGTATAAAAAAATTGAAGCTTCTATCTTGAAAATTAAGTGCGGGAAAATGTTTACCAATGAGCTAAGAACATTCCCACAATGTCCCAGATGTAATATAAAATTTTCCTAAGACATCCCTATTTATCCTATGATCATTGTTCGTACATAATTCCCTTCAGAACAGAACATACTTTCAAACGATACCACTCACACGTCTCCATCCTGTACCTGAGGTGGGAAAATCATGAAAAAATTGATTATTTGTTTAAAAAATATTCCTTCTGTGCACTGTTTTGCCCCTCTGTACCCCTTGTTTTAACGCAGAGATCTTAAACAAATCTGAAAAATACTAAGGGGTGTACTAAATGTGTGTGCAAAATTTCAATCTTCTAGTTGCAAAAGTAAGCCCGCCAAAAATAATATGTCTACAATACTCCAGATTCCCGTATAAAAAAGGATCTCAGGTAAAAATTCCCTGAGACATCCCTATTTATACCAGGATCATGGTTCGTACACAATTCTTTTTAGAACAGAACAGCCTTTCAAACGGTACCATTCACATGTCTCCATTATGTATTTGAGGAGGGAAAATCGCGAAAAAAGGGATCTTTGTTAAAAAGATATATATATATATATATATATATATATATATATATATATATATATATATATATATATATATATATATATATATATATATATATATATATATATATATTTAGCTTTTCGCCCCTCTGGACCTCCCTGTTTTATCGCACAAATCTGAAAATAATCTGGAAAATATTAAGGGGTGCATTGAATGTGTGTACAAAATTTCAATCTTCAAGGTGCAAAAATAAGCCCTGCAAAAAGTAATAAAAAAAGTCATATCAAAAAATATTTTTTTGTTATGACGTCATCACACTCTACGTCTCGACTCAGAAAGGCGCGAGAGCATATATAACGTGTTCTACAATGTCTTCCAGGCTTGAGAAAAAAAACAGAAGCAAAAAGCTTTTTTGGTAATTTTTAAAATCGAATAATGAAGATTCTAGCCTATCACCGAAAAATAGATGATATAATTTAAAAGTTACGGGGTCACTTCAAAAAAGTGGGGGGGCAACTGTCCCCTCTTGCCCCCCCCTAATCGCCGCCTATGATCATCATCATTATAGGTATTCTGTCATTATTGGCAGGTCACGTGCTGCAGCTGAAAAGCTTCCACGCTCCACGGGCTTGCCCTAACTTTTTCATCTTCAAGTACAATGTTTCTGTTTTGATAACGTAGCTACATCAATTATAACCTCATTCTCTCTTTCCTGACACCATTTCCTCTAGCACGTCCCCCATGGTACAGTTCCTTCTTAGCCAATGCTCCAACTAGATTCTCTTCCTTTTCTCAATAATACTTAAAATTGTTCTTTTCTCCCTCACCACGTCAAACATCCTTTCATGCGTTTTAGTTCGACCTAACTGATTCTGTCCATTCTTCTCCACACCTACATTTCGAAAACTTCTAGGCGGTTTTCATGACTTTCTGCATAATGTCCATGTTTCTGCCCCTTATAGTACAATACTCGACACGAAGCATTTTATGAGTCTTTTTCTCAACATTTCATTCAAGGTCCTACAAAACTGTATTTTCTTCCTCCTAAAAGCTTCCTTCTCCATTCCTATCCTTGCTTTTGTTTCACGTTCACACTTTCATATCATATACATTTCATATACAGTACATGCGGCAGAATATGAACTACATCAGATTCGCAACGAACCATGTTTTTTAATAGCACAAACATTTGTTTCTTCTGAATTTTTCCGAAAACTACGCATGACAATTTTCACTCAGCATGTATGTGGTTTTCTTAAGTTCAATGTGATCCACTGATTCATGGACTCTTATCTTTTCACAGGGCCGGCCCTAGGCAATTTTTCCTCCCCCTGCAATGGTATCATATGCCGCCCCCTTTCTCCAGAAAGAGTGAATCTCAATCTTAAAAGCCACGATTTTAAGTATGCTACCTCGTCATGAACAACAAAGGAGAGGGAAAATGCACTCGCACTCAGAAAGGCCTAAACACTAGAAATACAATCTCGTTCTGACTGCTTTTTATTTTTTCTTAAATAGTAATCTATTATGTTAGCGAAAGATAAAACAAACACACCTGCAGAAGAAAGATGTTAATTCTTGTCATAGAATTCAATATGGAAGTTCAGTCTCAGTATTCTATGTAAGTTTCCAATTCCATTGCAACTAGCTCTTTTATCTTTATTTCTTGATTTTTCTTCTACATCTATTATTTTTTTTAAATCGTGTTTCCACCTTCAATGATAAGGAACTTGTTTGTGACAAAGACAAGATTAGTTTCATATCAAAACTGATGATAACTAACTAAATGGAACAGGTGTTCGCTACTATTCGAGAATTGAGTTATTGTATTTGACAACAACCAAGCAAATTCATGCTGGAATTTGTTTGGCCATTTCTTTTAACAATGTCTATGTGACCTTAAACTAATGCGGCCTCAACATGATTTTTGAATGTAGTATTCAAATAGGTCAGCTTAGTGAACTTAACTACCATCATCATGAAGTTTGTTTCCAACAAGAAATATTTATTTTAAATAATATAGTTCTGACAAATTTTGTCGCCCCGTGCAAATGCATGTGTTGCACATATGGTAGATCTGGCCCTGTGCGACAGAATGTAAACCATCAACTGCATCAAAATTAGCAACAAAACGACATGCTTGTTAATGACACAAAAATTCGGTTATTTTTCGATTTTCTCGAAAACTACTGATGAAGACATACCCTCAAACTTGTGTAGTAGGGGCCGCGGTGGCTCAGTGGTAGAGCGTTCACCTCTGGTGCTTGGGGTCCCGAGTTCGATCCCAGCCCCCGCCAAAGTGAACTTTGTGGTGGACAAACACCGTGTGCGTGGGTTTTCTGGGGTTTCTGCAGTTTCCTCCCACTTTCTTCATTCTACCATTTCATTCATTATTCATCATCACCGTCTCTTTTAGCCTAACCGGCATAAGCGTGGGACGTAAAACTCAAAGATTTCATTTTCATTTTCTTGTGTGTAGTTTTATTAAGTATGGTGTCATCTACTGATTGATATATGTCATATCATCGGAAGACATTGTGGAGAAACAAACATTAAAGTATGTTAGTTAATCATAATGTTACGCTTATATATTATTAGCCATGCTGTATATCCGCCTTTCTAATGTTACAATAAATAAGCTTCTTCAATGTATATTTCATAATTTCAGTTTCATCTTAATATGTGGTATAGCTATCTCACATCATTAACTTCAGGCTTACAAAATAAAATAAAATAAAATAAAATAAAATAGGATGGCACGATGGCTGAATGGTGGAGCGTTTACCTCTGGTTCAATCCTCGGCCAAGTCAGCTTGCGCTGGACAACATCGTGTCCGTGGGTTTCCTCGCAATAGTCTGGTTTTCTCACACGTTCTCATTCCACCAATTCTTCCACCATCATTCACTTGCCTTAAGAGTCTTCATACCGGCGAAATTAAAATACCGCTAATTTTACAGTAATTATGTGATATCTTCAAATAGATAAAAGATAATTGAAATATGGAACAAGAGCTCCCTAGGCAATATTATTTTGCGTGAGGTACCGTTATCACAAGTCACCTAGTGTCTTTCCGTTTTCAACTGTTTAGAAACGCGAAAATAAATGCCGATTTTCAAAATGGATCGAAATCGAAAGCAGATAAGTGAGTCGTGATAACGGTTTCTCATGTAAAATAATATTGTCTAGGGCGCTCTTGTTCCATATTTCGATTATCTTTTATCTATTTGAAGATATCACATAATTACTATAAAATTAGCGGTATTTTAATTTCGCCGGGATGAAGACTCTTAATCATCCATCTTCCTCAGCCTAGTGCAACGGTTGTGTCGCGACACATTAGTGTGTCACACAGTACCTTAGGGTGTGTCGCGAAATTTTAGAATTTAAAAATTATAAATAATTAAATAATAATTAGTAAAAATCAACTTTGAGACAGACTGTACCAGTCAACCCCTCTAGTGCTAGTAATAATGCTTAGTAATACATATAGTCATTACTAGAGCCCGGATTTCCATGCACAAACAAAGCCCGAGATATGCATGCAAATATACATGAAAAATATGCACCAAAATATGCATTAAAAATTTTAACATATGCACTGAAATATACATTAAGAAAATAAATTTTCAGTTTGTTATAAAAATATCTCGTCTTAATGATCTCTCTTCTTTAAACAACTAATGTCTTCCTTAGTTTTTTTTTTTTTCTGCGTTTATCAATGAGAAACCTTTTGTAGATCGAGAAGTTCCTTCTACATCAGCCGAAGTCACTAATGCTTTTTTTAAAAATACTAAATGTCTTCCGTGTTAGGCCCTCTTCCAATTCAATGTATTCACCATTAAGTATATTTGCAATGTCACAGATTGTTTTGTATTCGGGATTTTTGCCTAATACTTGGCAAAGTTTATCTGACGGTATTTTCGCAACAGAGTGAGTTTCACTGGACAGTCTAATTCACTCAACAAGGAGAGTGAATGCAGCAAAGCATTGTTATGGCATTCCAACTGTCTGATAATTTCAGGTATCCTCAAGAAGTGGTTGTGTATGTACTTAATTTTGTTCTCAATGTCATTTGTAGAGAAACATTTTTGTAACATAAATAGCGGCTGCATCATCGGGATTTAGAGAGTTTACAACTTTCTTAACTTCATTTAAATTTTCTGCATAATACAACACAGCTTCTAGAACCCCATTGGGTTTAAACTGGTTGCGGAGATAGCGAAACATGTTCTATACGCGAAAGATACATATGCTCGATGGAGCTTTCACAAATACTTTCTTTACATTTCATATAAGCGCGTCTACTTCCAGATATTGCCATCTGATTGTTTCTGCTATACGATGAAGACCGTGCGCAAGACAAGTCGGGTGGACTAATTTTGGACACAATACTTTATTCTACATCTGCATTTACAAAGTGATTCAGTTCGTTTAAATATAACCTACTTTCTTGTGATATACTCTGAAATATGCTAGTATGCAGCAATAAAATTCGGAAATATGCAGTATCCTGCAATTTTTACGAAATATCCAAGCACGTCGGAATTCACTCAAAATATGCACTTATATGCGCTATCATATGCTTCTCAAACAAATCCTTGTAAGTCCGTCGGAAAAAAAAAAGTAGTTTACATACGTTTCTGCATGTTACTGTAAATATGCATTTTGCATATAAATCCGGCTGTAGTCATCACATTATGAAAACTTATAGGGTTACACTATCATAATTTATATTATTATTACTACCAATAAAAATAATAAACAAGTGAGTCGCTATGTCCTCGACATTCACTAAACTCTGTCGTCAGTCAAAAAAGGTTAAGAACCACTGGTCTAATGGGCATAAATGTGGGACATTAATCTGAAAGCTTTCATTTGCAATTTCATACAGAAAATAACATATTTTCTCGATTTTCTCGAAACTAGAGATGCATTCGAGTCGAGTCGAGTCGAGATTTAAGCCTGTCTCGACTCGTCTCGAGAAAATGTTGTCTCGATTCGTGTCTCGACTCGAAAATATGTTTCTGTCTCGACTCGTGTCTCGACTCGACAGTCTCTGTCTCGACTCGACTCGAATTCGAGTCGAGACGTCTCGAAATTCGAGTCGAGACAAAATGTACGAGTTAAAATATACACACACATCAGCCAGACCATCATGACTACCTACCTAATTGTCAGTATGTCGACTTTTGGCATGGATAAAAACGGCGACACGTCTTGGCATACACGCAATGATACTTGATGGGTCGCTGGAGAGAGCTGGCACCACATGTGCTCACTCAGGTCACCTAATTCCCGTAAATTCCGGGAAGGGGGGCGATGTGCTCTGACGTCACGTTCAATCACATCACTCAAATGTCCGGCTCCAATTTCAATGAAACTTTTTTTGCTGATAGAAGGCATGTATGCATCATTACTTGTGATGACAAATTTTTGCCATGGTACATGTTTTCTATTTTTTTAATAACTTTTAAGAGTTGTGATGTGGTTATTAGAGATTACCACAGAAGTCCCTTACTGCCCTTTGTAAACGGAGCGTTAATGAAGAAAAGTGAAGAAAAACCATGTGGATACATATAAGTCCTGGGGGGAAGTCGTATGGTAGATATGACCTTGATTGCAGCCATCTTGAAATCCGCCATTTTGAATTAAGGTCAAGTTTTCAAAATGGGAATAGGGTAATATGATACATAATTTCGGGCTAGAATTTAATTAGAAAAATAATGGTGAGGTTAGTTTTAAGATACACCCATTTGGGGGAAAGGTACCGGCATATTAATTGTTTTTACTTACTGTGTGCGTAAGACCCTTCTTACTTTCGTCTCAAGACCTGTAAATCGATCGCAACGGCAGAGCCCGGTTTCGCACTAGTGTTTAGAAATCTTTAAACTCACTTGAGGCAATATTTGTGGATTATTGTATTGTATTTTGCCTTTAATTAAATTTGAACCCACTTCATGATCTTGTGTAAAGTATCACTAAAAGAGAATTTCTGTTTTTATGGAGAACGTAAGCATAGCAATTATAAAAGGTGAGTAAGGTGCGTATGTATTTATAAGAAAGTTTATTTTACAAGTCTTTTGTGGTTCCGCCAACCTATTCTTTAGTTGTTTTTTTTTCTTTTTCAAAATACTCATATCTCATAAATAAAAGAGCTATTATAAAATCTCTTACCACTATTCTTTAATACTTATAAAATTTTATTTATTGTAAAAGCACTGGCGAGATATTTCTTATCGCCCACTAAAATTATGGTGGAGCTCCTTCGTGGCTAACGGTTAGCATACTTGCCTTTGGCGTGGGAAACCTGGGCTTGATTCCCGGTGGGAGTTCATGAGGTTCGGATTCCACGTTAATCAGTAGGTCCACGTTTCACATAGCCTCGCTGCTGAACGGGACGTTAAAATCAGAATCAATTCAACTCAAAATTAGGGTTTTGACTTTATTATGATGTCATTAGTTTAAACGCCCAACTGCCCAGTAATTATAAACATTGACTACATTATAAAATTGTAATTTGTGACGACTAAAATATCAGAAATTAAAGATTATTCTTTGGGTTTTGGAACATTTTGAAAAACGTGAAAAACTGGTACTGCACCGATACAACACACCTTTTGGATTTGTCATTGTGTAAAGTGATACAAACTAAAGAAGAATTACAACTTTATGAAATTGTATTAGGACATTATTATTTAGAAATAAACACCAAATAAGTGTAATAGTTCATATCCGTATCAAATACCAAGTTTATGATGAATCAACTACACAAAGTAGGATCCAAAAACGCTCATTGCAATTTGTTCCATCCTTCAGTCGAACCAGGAACTGAAACATAAAGAGTGACATTTTCTTTTTAAAGATACTTTGTCCAGCTAAGTATTGTGAAGGTTTATGTCAGTAGAAGGAATTGCATTCCATTATACAAGCGCAATTTCACAACTTTATGTACACATTACTAAATATCGAACACCCTTGTCCATATGATTAGCGTACGCGTCTTTGGTGCGGGAGACCTAGGTTCGCTTTCCGATGGGAACTCCTGTGGTTCTGAACCCACGTTAATTTGTAAGTTCACGTCTCATATAGCCTTGATGCTGAAAGGGAAACTAAACTCTAATCTAATACTAAATACAAATATTTAAAGAAAAATGATGACGCACCAAGATGACGTGAATTTGGCTATCAAATCCATTTTGTGTTTTCAGTTATTTTCTAGTAGTATTTTTTCTAGGCATCCTTTCAAAAGACAGTGATGCAAATTTCGTAACTGCGAATTCCTGTTAAAAGCCATGAAATTATCCGATTAGATGCAAAATTTCCCGTCCACTAAAATAGATACCGTAAATTTACAATATCTAACAATAAATAATTTTGAAAGATATCGCTTTCGAGGGAAAAAATGAAGTGAAATCTTTGAGTTTTACGTCCCACGGTTATGCCGCTTAGGCTAAAGAAGAGGGGTGATGATGAGAAATTAGTGAAATCGTGGAATGAAGAAAGTGGGAGGAACGGAAGAACCCCGAGGAAACCCACGCACACGGTGTTTGTCCACCACAAAGTTCACTTGGTACGAGCTGGGATCGAACCAGGGTCCCCAAGCACCAGAGGTGAACGATCTACCACTGAGCCACCGCGGCCCCGCTTTAGAGGGGCCATGACGTATAGTTGAACTCATTCTCGTAGTATGAAAGGCATTATTTATAATTATGCATGATAGGATCACAAACAAAATTTAAAAATATTATGTGCACTTTCTTTTAACAAACATTATATTGTCTTTTATGGTGTGGAAGGGAATGTTATGTTCGAAAAAAAAAAGTCCTTAACACGATTCTTGTTGCTACACACTGCATGTTTCTAGCCACAGAAAAGATGCAGCGATAGGTAGGCTATTTTTCAATTGCTTTACATTAGCTTGATGTTTCAAGTCTTTTGTGTGTTTCTGAAGTTCACTTTTACCACAAAAGAGCTCAATATTAACATGTCTTACATAGCTTTGGTTCGATTCTCAACACGGACTGCAACTACCCGTTAAATTGTGCATCCGAAAGGCACTCTTTGTTAAACCTCGCTTATCACCGCTCATCTTAATAATATATATATAACTTCACCTCGAAGCAAATGTTGCATTTCTCTCTTTCATCCTAACACAAAACAAAACTAACCACAGCTGTGACACGAAGGAGCTATTTCAAAAAGAAACAAGCTGTGCTTCATAGAGATGTGTACCAAATGATAGAAGTATAAAGTATTGTTTTCTTTCCTGTTTATTGATATCAGTTGGTGTTCTTAATGAGTTTACTCATTAGTTTAGAAAGAGTATATATGGAATTTGAACATATGTTGTACGTATTCTCCTGAGAAATTGATGAGACCAGAAAAATTATAAGGACAGATGGAATAGGTTTAAGCGCATCTACGTGACTTTATCAAATATTTATTCTCCATAATGGTACCACGCGGTAAACTTGGTATAGACCTACTTTTATCTTTGCCTCCCTCTGTTAGCTGTTTTGTATCATATATATCGGATGGTTTTGATATTTCTTCTGATCATTAAAACAACAATGGTACCTGTGTGAGTGCAGAAATGCAAAAGCACAAGGTAACTTCCTATTTGTTTTGGAAACAACCAACCCATTTCACGTGTGCGAGAGAAATTGAGCACAGCGAGATCGGGTGTTTACTCACGGTCAGTTCGCAGCAGGAGTCCATGGTAAAAATTTGGCTATCTCGAAAACACTCGCAAAACCTTACAAATACAAAAGACTGCGCTTCAAAGAAAGTTTAGACACAGATGTTTCAATTTTCTTTTAGCATCGTTCTTCAGCAAAAGAGTCGGTTCATTGTATTCGAAAAAGAGAAGGGAGAAAGGGTGAATTTATATTTTATGTGGGGGGTAACGTTGTAAGTAGTATAAACAATACATACCGCTTCCGACTCTGTACGCATACACTAGCCGCGGAGTTCACACACACACACAGAATCAGAGTCCTCACACACCAAGGGTGAGAGCTGTGCCACTGAGTCACAGTGGCCACGGGGCTAGGTCGAGTCCACTTTACGTTCATAGTTTCTTAGTACATAAATGTTACGATTATGAAATAGATTTTCCTTAATGAGCTGCATAAAAACAAAAGCTTTCGAAATGCATTAAACAATTAGCTCGATTTGAGTGTGAACTTAAAGTTATATCAGAGTGTAAATACGGATACGCACCAAAGCTCGAAAACTTAATACACTATTTCTCCTATATAGTCAGCATGTATCAAGCAATCATTCAGCTTTCATTTGAGAGGATGGAAATCGAAGGCTCCTGAACAACTATGCTACTAATGTGCGGAATGTATTTATCTTACAGTGAACTGCTTTGATGCCAAGTGGCCTAACTCCAAAATTGAAATTTTCCAGGAGTGAAAGTTGAAGTTCAATATCTCATGAACAATCCATATTTCTTTTATGTTGGGAACCAAAACCATAACTACTGTATGTAGTTCATTGTTTTATAACTTAGTGTTTACAAAAATCCTTTTAAAAAATACCTATTCATAGAAGTGGATGGTACTTATCTGTACTAGTTCTTGGCATCCAAGCAGTCCATTTATTGTAATACTAGCTTAATATACCCATTCTTCGCATGGGGGCTGTATTTGGAAGTCAACACCTGTGGAAGTATCACCATTCATTTCAGTGACCGCGAAAACTATAGATTTGACACTAGTATCAATCAATATGGGCTATTTATACATGTCTCGGTATTCCTCACCCGCTGACACCCGGCCCGCATACAGTAGTAGCTGAATTTGCAAGTCATCGCTGATGGAAGTGTTACCATTGATCTCAGCGACCGTGAAAACTATGGATTTGACACTAATGTTGATCAATTTGGATTACTTTTAATACATGTCTCGCTAAACGCCCCCCTGAGACCCCTTGGTTCCAATTTTGACAAAAATGCTTCGCCTTAGACTGGGACCTGGACCAAGGTATCCGTGACCAAAATTTGGTAACTCTCGGTCAACTTGTCTGGTCCCCAGGTCGGTCCCAGTAAACGTCCCCCCCCCCGAGACCCCCTGGTTCGAAATTATAAAAAAAAACGCTTCGTCTTGATCTGGGGCCTGGACTAAGGTACCCGTGACCAAATTTTGGGAACTCTCGGTCCACTCGTCTGGTCCCCAGGTCGCA
This sequence comes from Thermobia domestica, assembly GCF_964235325.1. Taxonomy (NCBI): domain Eukaryota; kingdom Metazoa; phylum Arthropoda; class Insecta; order Zygentoma; family Lepismatidae; genus Thermobia; species Thermobia domestica. Next base: position 204,629,636 of record NC_137460.1, on the reverse strand, counting down.
CAGACAGACAGACAAACACACAAACAAACTCTTTATTTTATTTATATTAGATAAGATATACTATGTAAAATAGTCTCGTATCATAATATGTGATGTACAACAAATGTTACATTATATATTATCCGTAGCTCGTGATATGCTGCAACATATTAAAGCCTCAGAATAGTTGGGCAAGTGAATAATCCAGAAGTTACGTAACCCTATTGCGTTCATGGGAACGAAAACATAATAATTATAACTATGCTAAATTACTATAGACTACCAACTGCTCATTCAGAGAATTTATGAAGTTCACTCTATCGCAATAGTTTTATACAAACTAGATTTAGACTACGGATAATAGTTTTATACAAACTAGATAATCAATTATTATTAGTATTATCATTATATTTGCAGTACAACCAAATACAACGACATTAACTATTAGTTCTAATTAACTGAATTGAGCTGAAAATTAAATCTTGATCTTTAAAGATTAACTATTAATTTTATGCGTTCTGTACCTTTCTAAAGGAATAAAAGCTGGAATTGGTTTCAAGGCTGTTTCTGAGTGAATACTTTCTTCAAAATAATATTAAAAATTATAGAAAGATTTTCGAGACATTCGAGTCGAGTCGAGATTTTTAAGAGCCGTCTCGACTCGACTCGTGTCTCGACTCGAAAATTCGAGTCGAGAAATACGTTTGTCTCGACTCGTCTCGAATTTTACAAAGTGTGTCTCGACTCGAATCTCGACTCGAATTCGAGTCGAGTCGAGTCGAGATTCGAGACATGTCTCGACTCGAGCGCATCCCTACTCGAAACCTATGCATAAGAATTTACACTAACCAATATAATTTTATTTAGCTTAATTACTTCTAATGATTAGTAAATGTTTTCATTTTTGGACTTTTTCTTTTCGTTAGAAGCTGATAATATTGTACAATTACTCATTTTGTTCATATTAAAACAGATATATCGTTTTTCATAATTATGTGACGAGACGTGTCTGATATTACGCACTTATCTTTAATACATTACACAATTAGAATAACAGATGTTTATAAGCAATCACTAAATAGAAAAAGTTTAATTAATAGTTATTTCGAAAATTCGAAATAAATCCTTTATCATAATAGAAGTTCCCAGAGCGCTTCCTTCTTTCCCCATTGCTTTAAAAGGGAAAGGATGATTAATTTTTACCCAACATTTTTAGTTTAAAAACTGTTTTCTTTTTTCACTAATAATTTGCGAAAAATCCCAGATTTTGTTTTTTTCCTCTCCTTATATTATTATTATTATTATTATTATTATTATTATTATTATTATTATTATTATTATTATTATTATTATTTCTTATTCCTTTCCTTGCGATTTTCCTTTTTTGTCTTTTGTTTTTCTATTTTATTTTCTTCCCTTTTAAATTACATCCAATATTATTTTCTTTTTCTTTCTTTTTTCTTTTGTTTCTATCTTTTCTTCTCCTCTTTTATTTTCTCTTCATCTTTATTTTCTTTTATTTTATTCTTTGTTAATTTTTTAACAAGAAGGAAAAGAATAAGATTATTATTATTATTATTGAAAAAAGAAACAAGAAAAAAACGCTATTTCTATTCATTTCTGTATATCTTCTCAGTAAAAAAGGAAAAAATTGTTTTAACTAAAAAGTGGACCAGAAAAGGGGTAGGGGGACGCATGACGTCGCCGCCCCCGTGCCTATCTTTTCCCATTGTAATGTTTTTTAGAAAGTGAAGAGACGCTATGGATATCTTCTGGAAGCGGGAGGACGGTCCCCCGCGATTCCCCTCACTTTTACCCCTGCTGGGATCACTCATATTTGCATCACTTTCTGTCTGTTTCACTTTCTTCTCTGCCCGAATATCCTTCATGTATCTCACCATCATTACACACAGCGGAGTCAGAATCTTCTTGTAGTTCAGCTGGGTTGTTTGAATTTTCATAACCAAAAAAAAAAAAAAAAAAAAAAAAAAAAAAAAGTTTTTGAACTGCTTGAACATGATTTTTTTTTTTTTTAAGTGAGACTGTTTAGTCATATTCAATGAGAAAGACGAGAATGGCACAGTGATAATGCACTGTAAGTTACAATAATGTTACAATCGCATACAAAGGGAAACACCACCATTCTTCAAGGTCATCTCCAACATTAATGTGTTCGGGAAATTTAGTGGGAGGAATACTGAGATATACAGGTAAGCAAGCATCCAAAAATGCACCTTTAAAAAAAAGTTTCCGTAAATATATATTTCTGTTAATAATCAATTGATAATTGTCCTCTTATTTCCAATGCTGAGCTTTCAGTTATCACAAGTGAACGACTGACTTCACCAGCGTTTTGTAGCAGCCGAGATGACGATGTACGCAGGGAAGTGTAATCGTTCGGTCGTCGGCCGATAGAGGGTATTGGAGTCGCCTGTGGAAAAAGCATTCGAGACGGAGAGCGGTGAAAAAGATAGCTTCTGGTCTGGACCAGACGAATTTGCCGCAGACGGTGGGACAGAGAACCAGTAGACGAATAGAGCTGCGAGCTGTGTGGTGGATTCGTGAAGGAACGCGGGATTCTGGTCTTTGAAGGACACTGAAAACAGCCCCAGACAATACGAGAAGAAAACGCAAAGAAAAAAATCTTTTCCGCATTGTGTCCATTTGGCCGAAAAATTAGACCCTAAATAATCCGTGAAGAACGATGGAAAACACGGTTTTCAAACACACCAGCATGTTTCGACAACAAATCGGAAACCGTTAGCGATTTTATTTTATTTTTTACAATGTCACCTAATCGAGCGTAACAGTGTGTTTATTTTTTTCGTTGACGATTATTATTTGTTTGTTTGTTTGTTAGTGGTATTTCTAAAAAAAATAAATAAAACACTGAGATTTTAAATTTTCTTTTCGAAATAATTAAGGAAAATGACATCGAAACTCGGAAATCGGATGTTAACCGTTGCAATTATTGCTATTATAGTGGCTCTGGTGATTCTTTTGATTGTGATATGGACTGGAAGGGGATCTGAACCCAAGACTGTTACAACACCGAAAACAAGACCATCACAGGTTACTGAAGTTGATTCGCTACAGAACAGAGGTAAGAGCATACTTCTTCTTCTTCTTTTTTCGTTCTTTCAATGTCAATTTATCATTTTGTTTATTTGCATTTGACAAAGCTTGGCGTGCTTATGATAACAAGTCGATCTACAAGCATGCACTATTAAAACTCGAATCCCGGTGAAGTATGAATGGATCTTTTTAAATTGAGCGCGAACGACCTTAATGCAGAAGTAATAAAAAAAGATGCCTGCTTGCTTACACTTATCGTGAAGTTGTGCTGCACACCTGTTCCTCTGTTCGTCAGGTATATCGTGTTAAATGCTAATGCAGTGGGCTAGGCTCCAGGTTAGAGCCTTTGAGACACGTGTGCACATTTTTTTTTATATCTATACCCGTTTAGTTTATTAACCTGGTTTTGGGTGAGGGAGCACGATTTAGTGGATCTCAATAAGGTATTTAAACTTTCCAGTATGTATATAGTTCTATTATACTTACTAGAAAGTATTCTAGAGGGTCCCTGGTTCGATCCCCTCCAAGTAAGTTTGTGGTGGACAAAATCGTGTCCGTGGGTTTTCTTGGCGTACTCCCGTTTCCTCCCACATTATAATGCCACCAATTCTCCCATCATCATTCACTTGCCTAAATCATCGTCTCCCTTAGCCTAACGGGCATAAGCGTGGGACGTTAAATTGAAAGATTTCATTTCGTTTCGTTTTGAAAAGTATTCTAGAGAAATTTATTTACCTTTTCGTATTGTAGACTAACGAAGACAACCGGTTTCAAACTCAGGTTCAATTGTCTCCTGCTCACCTTAAAGTGGCGCCCCTGCGTGAACCAGACATATCATAACTGGATGTCATAACCCTCTCAAATGCTCAAAAGTTGTAAAGAATCAAAATTGATTTTTTTTAAATTTTCAAGTAGTGATAAAGTGGAGTTGATGTTCATCTAGCGTCGTGAGACAATAGGGGAGCTACCTTATCAATCAATAATTTCAGATACAGTTTTGAAGTTAATTTTCACTGTAAAGTCTTAACAATGAAGTTTGAGGAGACTTTTTAAAAGCAAACCGGCCACGGCTTGTACAATATATTGGTAGTATAACCTGACCAGGATAGCTGTGCGGTTTTGGGAGGATGGCGCTGCTGTTGTGTTTACATCAGTTTCTTGGCAAGCGCGGTGGGACAGGGGAGCGGAGAGTTTCACTTTGCAGTGTATCCAATGGTGTTTTAAAGTTGCAGTTTAGATGTTATGCATAGTCTAATCTCTTTACGCTTAATAAAAAACGCCGTAACTTATCTATGTATTGTAGTGAACCATTCCTGAAGTAATGCAGATGTATTGTGAATAGTGATATATGAATGGAAATTACCAATTTAAGAACAACATAACACAGTTGACAATTCAGTGAGCTTCTACCGTGTATTAAGCAGAATGTATAAAAATTGATTACGTTTTATTCGATTTCATTATAAAACAGTAGCAGCCTGTAAAACGCAGGAATGACAATGTCCAGTGGCGTATTTAGGGAGGGCTTCTGGACTTAAGCCCCCCCCGAAATCTTACTATAGTAAAGTATACGAAATATCTTGCAGAATTTTCACATTTTCAGGCAAAGCTCCCCCCGAAAGTTAGCAAAGCCCTCCCCGAAATAAAATCGTAAATACGCCACTGACAATGTCAGTGACGAAATTTTAATTTTGGGTTGATAGCGTAGAGTTTTGCGCAATATCTTGTAACTGTAAGTTTAAATCAAGTTAAGGTTAAGGCTCATGATGCTGCTGTTTAAGTGTATGTTTATCGATTGACAAATAAATTATTTTTTCGAGTTTTAGCCAGGGAGGAATCTCGAAACGTTTCCTCTCGAGAACTGTGAAAGTCTTTTCCGCTGGTCTATTGGCCAGCGCATGTGCTTTTATTCTATGTGGTTCTGGGTTTGATTCCCATTGAGAGAACAAAATTTAATTTTACAATCTTTCACTTTCATTAATCATTTGTCTCCTCTAGCATAAACAACAATCATGGGACGTTAAAATAAAGAAATTTCATTTTTTTTCGAGAAATGTGAACCCTTTGGGGGAAAAGGAGGTGAAGAAATTTTTCCTTCATTTTTTAAAGATTTATTATGGGATTGGATAGCTTGCCTTTAGGGATTGATTTGTACAATTTGGTTCAGTGCACCCTTCTTTTAGGATCATTATAGAAATCCAACCCTTTGGTAGAGTTAGAATAAAAGTATTGATAAAACATCAGCGTATTAGTAGTGTAAGAGTAAGTATCATTGCTTCAGCACACAATAAATTTTATTTATGAGAAAAGAAATTACATCTGGACTAACTCTGAATTTCTCTCAGGTTTTAGCTATCAGGTCACAAAGAATTAAATCTACTAACTGTTTTCACACACAATATAATTTTGAAACTTGGGAGCCTAGTGTTATATTTGTGTCTGTAGTATATAATAATGCTGATACGTTATTCTGTTGAACATCTTAAAGGTATTTGTCGATTGACTTCAGAGGACTGAGTTTAGCCCGTAAACACAAGTTGCCTATAGTCCAAACATATCAGATGTACGGTCTTGTTTAATAAAACCTGCTCTCCCTGTCCTCTATCTGAAAAGTCCTATATTGTTGTTCACATATGAAATTCAAAGGCTAAGTCAGTCGTCTTTATTCAGTTGTATTTTTATTTCAAGTGTAAGTATTAAAATGCGCTACGTATGGTTGCAAGAGGTTAGGTGGCTTTTTTTAAAATACTGAACTGACATATCTAACATTGGCACTCATCTTCTTTATAAATTGATGTAAGAAACGGCCGATTGATTTCCAGCCAATTACTTCATCACCGGTATCTTTGAGCAATGAGATAACAATGGAGGACAAACTTCGTTCTTTCCAAACTTGATACTTTGAAAAACTTATGAAAGTGGTTTTGTTATTCAAATACATATTCGCTCTAATCAATTTCAGAAGTAACATTAATCTTAGAATAACGTAATGGCTGTAAGACTTACCCTGAAAATGTATTTTGTATATTTTCTTTTTTACGTAATTCAAAGATTTTGTCTGAATTTTACTGGAGTTATAAGGAACCTTCAATTATCAGGCACCCCATTTTAATCTCTCCCCCTCCGCCGTCAATGCAACACTTCTAACCGTCTCCCCAGGGGTCCTGGGTCCACCCCTGATTGAGATGGTACATAAAAATAACTTTGTCTAATCTCTGTCATTATTTAGCATGGTTTAGTATTTTTTTTTTTTTTTTAAAAAAAACGATATTTCTGCCACACTTTGAAAACTTTATTTGAAAGTTTTCAAAATGTGGCAGAAATATCTTTTTTTAAATTACTAAAGCATGCTAAATAATGACAGAGATTAGACAAAATTATCGTTATGTACCATCTCAATCAGGGGGTGGACCCAGGATCCCTGGGGAGACGGTTAGGAGTGTGACGGTGAAAGATTATCAGTTCTCTCTCTCACCAAACTTTTGAAGTACATCCGAATATGATGTCAATGCAAAAGAATTTTCTTACTCAAGACCCCGATCGCTCGGCCCCTGACTTGAGCATATGCGTGAAGTGGTTTATTACAAACAAGACAGAAAGAACTGTGATAGATTGGTTACAGAACTGTGATAGGTTGATTACAGAACTGAGATGGATTGATTACAAGTAGTCCGGTTAGAAACACTGCTGCTTGCATTTTAGTTCCAAAACCGGCCGCCCGCACTCGTTCGCTGGTTGTGTTATACTATCTCAGCATTCACATGGGTCAAGTCAGGTCGAACCCGCTGTGAACCGCGATCCCTGATCCTCGCTGTTGCGAACTGAGAATGCTAAAAGTTTATTTTTGACAGTTCGATAAATTAAGCTTGAATTTTATAAAGTTGTGAGTTCCAGTCAAAAGGGGTAGAAATCAGCATATTGGGAGGTTATGTACTAACTATTCATCCAGTTCAATATGTGCTTCGTGGCCAGCTCAGCTCTTCACGTGTTCAGATTTCCTGAAATTTTCAGATCCATTGTGTGATATCAATATCTACCCAAGGGCGCCCATCAAAGGGGCTCACCCCCTAGAGGAAATTGTACTTCGGAATATCGAAAATCCAATAGAATTTTTAGAATAGTTACATCAAAATTTGAAACTATATTTGAAATGTCGCTTATACTTGACCCCCTTGGAAACCAAAACATGGGCGCCCTTGTATCTACCTACTGTCTCTGAGTATCAGGACCGTAGTGTGACAGCAAAAAATACATTTTTTTCATGAAAGAGACCAGTTATTAATAGATTATTCTTGAAAATGTTCTAAGTGTTAAAACGCTTTTTATTACTGTGTAGGAGTCCCTTCAGGCTGCTTTTAATGCGTAGGTTGCACCTGGGATTTTTTTTTGGGGGGGAGGGAGAAATTAATTTTTCATTGAAAATGGCACTCGAACTTTAGTTATACCATAATGATTAGTAATGACCATAAGAGTCTTGGTCTTGCATGGAAGATAAGACCAAGACCAAGTCTCGCGCAAGACCAAGACCAACCTGCAATAGTCTTATACACGTATACTCCTATTACTTAAGAGCTCTTCCTTGGCTAAACGGTTAGCATACGCGCTTTTGGCGTGGGAGACCCGGGTTCGATTCCCGGCGGGAGCTCATGTGGTTCGGATTCCATGTTAATCAGTAGGTCCACGTCTCATATAGCCTCACTGCTGAAGGGACGTTAAACTCAAAACTCAACTCAACTCAATTCCTATTACTTAAATACTTCTTAGGACGAAAGGAAGGAGAAATCATCATTCACTTGAATTTCTTGGCTTCAGTAACTGTAAACTACAACAGTGTGTAAAGAAATTAAGTTTTGTTGAAGGCAATGCATGTGTATTTACTGTTTTTAGTGATAGGCATTTAAAACACACATAATTCTTTCTTTGTGCTCACTTCAGAAAGTACATAGAAATAATAATTTAAAATATATGTTGTATATACATAATGTATGCATATATGTGCGTATGTATGTGTGTTTCAGCGTAACTGTGAAACACCTAGAGCAATTTCAACAAGACTTGTTACACGTATGACATATAATCTGGAAAAAATATTGTGAAGGTAAGATACCCTTGCACCTATTAGAACACCCTCTAGAAATGAAATTCAAAAGAATCGAATCGACTAATATTAATGTCTATTTATAGCTTTCGGAGTCACTGAAAGGAATAGTAACATTACCAATACCGTTTAAGTTCAGCTCTCAGTGGGATAAAACCTTCCCAGGACTTCCCTACGGGGAAAAAGTTACATGAAAAAATAATCGAAAACGACCAATATAAATCTCAAATTTATAGTTTTCTGGATCTCTGAGATGAATAGTGCCGCTCGGTACCGTTTAAATCCAAATTCAGCCCCAGTGAGGGCAAGACACCCCTCTAGAGTTGGGGTGGGAAGGTATAACATGTAAAAGTGATCAAAACGACCGATTTAGTGTCACACCCATAGTTTTTCCTATCCCTGGGTCAAATAATGATACTCTAAATGGTTTAAGTCCAATTTCAGCCCTCATCGACATAGGAGTAAGAAGAGGTGGAAAATAAAATTCCTAAAATTACCAAAATTAGTGTCGAATCCATTGTTTTCTGGGTCGCGAAGCTGATTTGTGACAGTCTCGATGACATGTAAGACAAACTTTAGGCAAGGATGGGCATGCCACCTGGCCCGGAAATTGACAATGACGGTGATGCTTGTCGTTATATTTTCTGCTCGGTTTTTATTTTGTAACAGATAAAGATGGATTATGTGCATATGTATATGCATATTCCATCATTGCATAGAGCAATTGCAACCAAATTGGTACACATATTATTTACAATCTGGAAAAGAAGGACGTGGAGTAAGGCACCCATAACTCTATTAGGGGTGGTGTAGGTGTAGAGGTGACATATAAATGTAGTAGAAAATGACAGATATTAACATTGAATCCACATTTTTCGGGATTGCTGATACGAATGCTGACACTGCCGATACCGTGAAGTCTAAGTTCAGCTCTCAGTAAGGGTATGACATCCCTAAGAGTGAAGAGCTGGGAAGTTGGGTACATGTAAAAGTAATCGAAAACCACCGATATTATTGTCGATTCCATAGCTTTCAGGGTCGCTGAGATGTAGGCTATACTGGCATTCCCGATGTCTTTAAAGTCCACGTTGAGTTCTCATAGGCATTGTGGGTGAGAAGAGGTGAAAAATAGAATATTCAAAAAGTACCGACAATTGTGGTGTTTAATATATAGTTTTTAGTCCTGACTAGTTTGAAATAACTTTTGCAATTAAGCTTTTTTTCCTTTTTTAATCATGACTAATTGAAGTTTGCATTCTATGGTGGTAAGATGTTTCTTTAATTTATTGCAAAAGTAGGGTATTCTATAGATTCTTCTCATAGTTTTATTGAAATGCGTATCCTAAGGGGGGGATTAGATTGAAATATTTTCCACAAACCTATTTTTCCCATATGGAGACGGGGCATTTCAGCTACTATACAATACACATAATTACATTCCAGACTTGCATGTTTCGCTCAATACAACTCTGGAAAATTCATGCCGTCCTTGCTTTTTTATTTTATTTTATTTATTTTATTTTATTTTATTTTATTTTATTTTATTTTATTTTATTTTATTTTATTTTATTTATTTTATTTTATTTTATTTTATTTTATTTTATTTATTTTATTTTATTTTATTTTATTTTATTTTATTTTATTTTATTTTATTGGATATCTACACTAAACCTTCAATAAAAACAAAACTCTTTGTAGAGTGAGTAAAATGTTCACCGACGGGTGTATTGAGTACAGAAAAGTTTCAAATTCAGAAGGTTACATTGATACATTCGTTCCGCAGTGAAGTATTGCTCCTGAATCTCGCAAGTATAATTTTACTTTCAATCCCTCGCTTTTTGTTTCTGCTTGCCAGAACTCTCTAGAACCATGACTAGTCTCATGTCATTAATTGTCTGGAGTTGTAGGTACGAGGAGTGATCAGAAAGTAAGATTACAAAGCCTGCAGTGAAACATGTATATACTATTTCATACAAACAATATAGCCAGCAGATAATACATACATTAGGTTATTTTTTGACGTAGTCTTCATGTCGGTTGAGTCACTTGTCGTATCGTAGGATGAGTTTGAAAACTCTTTTCTGGTAAAAATCCAGTCCCTGCATGTTCAGTCACGTTGTCACGAAGTGTTTCACCACATCATCTGAAGCAAAGCGACGGCCTCCTATGTGCTCCTTCAAGTGCGGAAACATTAATCCTCTGGCTGCTCTGAATCAGCTCCTGCACGCGAACTGTGTTCAAATCTGTTGATGCCGTGCTGGATTGGGCCACTGCGCTCCTCATCGCTGACGTTTTCTCTACCAGCCTCAAAATTTCGACAACATTCTGCGATTTGCTGACGAGACATTACAGTCTCTCCGTAAACCCCTGCCAGCTGCCGGTGAATTTCAGCCTCGGTAACGTGTTTCACTCGCCGAATAGCTGAGCGGACTTCTTCGCGAAACTAGTTTTCCAAACGAGTCGCCATTTGTGTTTACCAACTACTAGCGTCGTAGGTGGCAGGGGCTGAAACTTTGCACAGTTACCAACGCCATCTATTACAAGAACCGCACACTCCTCATAACAAACGAAACTCCAGAAATGTCAGCTTTGTAACCTTAGTTTCTGATCCTCCCTCGTAAAAATAAGCAACAAGAGTAACTATCAGTCAAATGCAATCTCCGTATATCTTTGATCTTCCTTTGGATTCTACCTGGAGCATGAAGAATTGCAATGAATTGGAACAGTGTGTAGAAGACGACATAGAACACAATCTTGAACCGTTACAGAACTTCAGTGTCTAATGTACTTTGGCCATCACTTGATCCATTTTAGCCTATTATTGGATTCTGTGAAATCCTACGAGAAATAGTTGTATGTCTAAACAGCAGATAAATTAGCAAAACTTGTTAATGAAGTTCTAAAACTAAAGCGAAATTTAGTACTGAGCTTTGGTAATACTTTACGCTATCATATCTTACATGAAAGTGAACAATATTGCATTTTAAAAACATATTTCTGTTACTATTGACGCATTAAGACAAAACTTTTATATCATTGTAAAAGCTATGAAAACAGTAAGATTTCTTTAAAACAATATTGGCAAGACTTGCAAACAAGACCACCATCCGGGTCTTACTAATAATCACTAATAATGATGCTTTTAAGAATGAAAAAAAGTTTCGGAGTTACCTTGGTTTTGTCACAAACAACTCCTATCTTCTCTACTACTTTTCTGGGGGAGAGACAATGGTAAATTGTGGGGGGGGGGGAGGATTGCACCCAAGCACTTTGGGAGGTTCGCACCTCTGTTATTGTATTCGTTTGCTTTCTACATTACTAATGTAATTTTTCTTTTCGCTCACAAAACACTTCAACTCAACAGCAAACAGTAAAAAGTAAAAAAAAATGCTTTTTTTTTTTTTTAATTTTACGTTCCACGTTTATGCCGGCTAGACGGTGATGATGAGGAATGAATGAAATGGGGGAATGAAGAAAGTGGGAGGTAACTAGACAACCCCGAGGAAACCAACGCACACGGTGTTTGTCCACCACTTGGTCGGAGCAGGGTTTGAACCCAGGACAGAGGTGAACGCTCTACCACTGAGCCACCGCGGCCCCAGCAAACAGTAAAGAGAGCAATATAAAGTTTAAGGGGGACAAACAAATTGTTTTTGAACGTTGTTTGGTATAATTCACAGAAGTAGCAACCCACCGTGACTATAGACCTTCGCCATATGGTATCAAATCCAAGAACATTTGCCTTATTGGGGTACACATCAACTATCCACTCAAATACAGATTCCACGCAGTTATGACACGTTTTTATGGATATAATCCCAAATTATGCACAGAAAACGCTTTATAAGACTCATAAAAGTGGCGATCTTCTCTTTCCGAATTACCAATTTTGGTTCATTTTCGTTACTTCGTATTGTTCATGTTTTGTAGATCATTCTCATATAGAGTAGTTTCCGCACCTATCTGTTTTGTACTGGTTTCGAGTTCAATCAATATCTGTAGGAGCGCAAAAGATATTTTTTAGAATTGAGCGAATACTGTAAAGAAACTGAGGACTACCTGAACGAAAAAAAAAATGAACTATGGTCTCATAAAGCCACATTTAATGGAGATAAGAGCTGCGGTACTGACTGGTCATAACTTACTTGAATGTATACCATCTGGCCATCTTGGATTGTAATCTCCAGGAGGTTTTCACACGATATTATGGAATAGCGTTGCTTTTTATTTACTCATTTCAGTGCTTACTTCCTGATATTAACCAGATCAATGTTGTCAATGTAGAATTGAAACGGAAATTTTATCCTGATTTGCAGAACTAAGTATGAAGTATGTTAGATGACACATATCGACATTTCATACGCTATGTTCCTTTGATGTACTCGTGATCTAAAGATATCTCCGGTGTATCTTTATTTCTTTTGCACCTTCTTTTTCCTACGTGTTCGAATGTTACCTGCCGTATCTCTTTTATCTTGCATCTTTTCTCCTACGTGTTCTAAGGCTACCTGCGATGTATCTTTCTTTCTCTTGTATCTTTTCTTCCTATGTGTTCTAAGGCTACCTGCGATGTATCTTTGTTTCTCTTGCATTTTTGATTTCTATGTTGTAAGGCTACCTGTGCTGTGTCTTTTTCTCATTTTTGCATCTTTTTCTTTCTATGTGTTCTAAGGCTATCTGTGGTATATCTTTGTTTCTCTTGTACCTTTTTCTTCCTACTGTTCTAAGGCTGCCTGCGGTGTAACTTTGTTCCTTTACATCTTTCTCTTCTTACGTGTTCTAAGGCTGCTTGCAGTTATCTTTGTTTCTCTTGCATCTTTTTCTTCCTACGTGTTCTAAGGCCACCTGCAGTTTATCTTTGTTTCTCTTGTATCTTTTTCTTCCTACATATTCTAGGGCTACCTGCGGTGTATCTTTGGTGAAAGAGAAAGCTGAAGACCAAGAAACGTGGAAGAAACATTTTCAGACACGAACCTAAGAAAGGAAACAACTCCTATTGGTCCCAGCACCTGCCAATAGGCAAAATAGTTAATAATAACTAACTAACTAACTAACTCTATGGCCTATGGAACCCGGAGGTTCAATGCCGCGTTCACAAAAGCTCTCCACTGACTTCTATCCTTAGCTAACTGTATCCAGTTTCTACTTTGTATTCCAATCTCTGCGAGATCCATCTTAATTTTGTCCTCCCATCTGCGCCTAGGTCTTCCTAATGGTCGTTTTCCGATTGGTCTTCCTGTCAAGACTTTGAAAGCGTTTCTACTTTCTTCCATTCTAGCTACATGACCCGCCCACCTAAGCCTCCTAGACTTGACGACCCTAACAATGTTGGGTAAACCATATAAATTATATAGTTCCTCGTTATGAAGTTTCCGCCATTCCCCATTCCCGTTCCTCTTGGGTCCGAATATTCGTCTCAGGATCCTGTTCTCAAATACTTTCAGTCTATGTTCTTCCCTTAGAGTAAGTGACCATGTTTCGCAGCCATACAAAACAACAGGCATGATTACCGTTTTGTATATTTTAAGCTTTAAATTCCTCGACAGAATTCGCGACGACAAGAGATTTTGAACCGAATAGTAACACGAATTCCCTGCTTTTAGTCGACATTTAATTTCTCCGTGGATATGATTTTCCTCTGTTAATATTGATCCTAGGTATTTGAAACTATCCACTTTTTCAAAAGTATTATTTAATATTTTAACGCATCCATAGTTTGCTGTATTCCGGTCCCGACGCACTTCCATGTATTTAGTTTTATGTGCATTTAAACCCATGTCCCTGCAAGCGTTTAATAAGATCTCTGCATTTCTTTCTATTGTTCTCCTATCATCCCCTATTAAATTTACGTCATCAGCATATGCCATAACCTGGTGAATACCGTTCAATTCTAGGCCCTGGTTGCTATCTTTGATTTTCCTTATAGCGTATTCCAGAACGAAGTTAAATAATAATGGCCATAACGCATCTCCTTGTTTCAGGCCATTTTCGACGTGAAAGCTCGTGAACAAAAATTTTCCTACCCGGACTTTACTTTGGGATTCATTTAAACATATCTTAATTAATCTAATTAGCTTTCTCGGTATTCCAAGTTCTGTAAGGACGTTGTATAATGTTTCTCTCCTAACCAAGTCGTACGCCTTTCTAAAATCAATAAATAGTTGATGTACCGGGGTGTTGTATTCCCACTTTTTTTTCGAGTATTTGGCGAATGGTAAATATTTGGTCGATAGTTGATCGATTCCGTCTAAATCCGCATTGATAATCTCCAATAATTTCATCTGCGTATGGGGTCAGTCTTGCTAATAGAATATTTGAAAGAATTTTATAGGATGTTGACAGAAGAGAGATGCCTCGATAATTATTACAGTCAGTTTTGTCGCCTTTGTTGTGAATTGGAAGAATGATTGATTCTTTCCACTCTTGTGGCAATTCTTCCTTAATAATAATAATAATAATAATAATAATAATAATAATAATAATAATAATAATAATAATAATAATAATAATATAGATATCTCGTGGCTATATAGTACCGTATGAGTCTTTGTGAGACCCAAGTTCTGTTTCCAGTGGGAACTCATGTAGTTTGGATCCCACGTCTATATAAATAATGCACTGAGAAAAATGATTGGGTTGAAATTGACCCTATTGGTGCATATTTTAACCCAACCACGTGGCTAAAACTGCTCCGACCCAAATAGGGTCAAAGCGTTTAGTTAAATTGGGTTGAAATAAATTCAACCCAACGTGTAGTTAAATGTAGGAGTCCAACCCAACGACCCAATTAGTTTAAAATCGCTTAAAAGGTTAATACATTTAACCCAACTTGGTGTACAATATGACCCAACAAAGTGTAAATTCCATTAACCCGATAATACGTTTGACCAAACGTGTAGTTAAAAGTAAATAAACATGGGGTAAGAAATGACCACAGTGTGGGTTCGCTTGGAGAAGGGGAGTGTAAATAACCCATCAATGAGATAAAATTGACCATGGTTGAGTTAAAATATGACGAAATAATGGGTTAAAAGAGTAAATATCACATTAACCGTTACGGGATTTAACAAACCATGCGTTGGTTAGAAAGGTGACCCAACACTACACAATATAAAATGATTACCACTTTATCGTGTTACTTGGAATTTTATTCAACACCAACGACATTGCCTTCCGAGTATATCAGAAATAATTACGTATTGGCTGTGAATATTTTCATTTCTTATAGCCAGTAAGTAGTTATTTCAAAGCTTTTCGCAGTATATTTGACATTTGTGCAAAGCTACAAATAACGTTCTAAGTTTCCTGTAATTGGCCAAAATAATCGTTTTTTAAACTTCTGAACAGTCTGACAATAGTTACACAGTAACGGTGGCGCCATCTGTTATTCTTATATGCTAGGACATAAGAATAACATTAGGAAAAAAGATTACAGCACTGCTATTCATGCATTGTGGTTTCGATGCAATGATTTGTTTTCTTTTTGGCGCTACTTTCTTCCTCCGCAGCCTTCCGCTTGGACCGGAGCTAACGTTGCTATTGTAATCGTGCTCTGTCAAGATATAACTCTGTATAATTTCGACTGAATAGACAGTAAATAACAAACATGTGTTGTAATTTTTGTAGTACTTAATAGTCCACTTAAATCAGCTTCGATTAGACTATATGTTTCACGTATTATGACACTTTCCGTTAACCAGGTATGACTCAAGTGTTGGTTTAAAATACTCTACGGTGACATATAGTCATTTTGTTGACCCAACGGTTAATGCAGTTGGGTTGCAAGTGACCATCCATCGTTCCTAAAAAACCCAATTTGGTTTAAATCTTTTTAACCACACCGCATGGTCACGTTTCAACCCAATCATTTTTCTCAGTGTGAGGACAATATCAATAAAATAATATATTAATAAATAATATAAATCATATATTAATAGATCTATATCAATAATATAAATAATGAGGACAGGAGGAACAGTGATGAATTGAACACCTGAATCAAAAGAGTTGTTTAAGTTTCATTAATTTTTGTCTCTTATCTGGCGAAGAATGACCAATTTAGGTAATGGAAAAAATGATTGTACTTTCTCAGTGAAATGAACATACGAAGAAAACAGTTAACGTTTCTGCTTAAAAATTAACTGATTCTGGATTCAAATGAACGAGAAGAAGCATCTTTGACTACTCTTGTTCATAGGCAAATATTGCGTTGCAGCTTTTGGTATAGACGCAGGATAGCGAATTTCCCTTGTGTGCCTCTACTTCTCTAAAATACAGTAGAGTCGTCAGATATTCACTTCAGATATTCAGATGTTCAGAGAAGTTGAAACTTTTTTTTTTTTTTTTTTTTTTTAAGGCATAAATGTTCGCAGACATCCAGGGATGTTTCGTAAAGCTTCAAATATCAGAAGAATTATTCTTGAACATCCATAATGTATTTGTATCTGCATCGTTAGTAGTAGTGGCCCCCGTATGCGCGAATGACTCATCCTCACTCTCTTTTATGACCGGGGTGAAAGGTCAATGACCTGGCCCGGGGTCAATGACCTAGGGGTACCTAGGACCACCCCCTCTAAATTTTGGCAGGGGTACCATGGCCCACCCCCTAAATTTTGGCAGGGGTACATAGGACCACCCCCCCTTAAATTTTGGAAATTGCCAAATCTAAAAATTTGGTATGGTAGCCTAGGACCATAGTATGTACCTCTATTAGTATTGGGTGTCTATGTCGTTCCCTTTTATGGGTAAAAAATTGCCAAAAAGTCAAATTTTGGGGGTTTTTGACCTAATTTATCCCCTTTGATGAGGTATTATTACCATATATAGTTATATGGGCGTATACAGGGGTTCATTCCCTTTCATAAGACATGGGTATATTGGTGCACCCCTTGAAAAATTTGGGAGGGGTACCTTGGCCCACCCCTTAAATTTTGGAAATTGCCCAATTTCAACATTGGGTATTATAGTACAGGACCCTAATATCTATTATGATAAATTTCGGTGGTCCACCTCGTTCCCTTTTAGGGGTACAAAATTGCCAAAAATATAAACGTAAGCAATACGTTATACCACGTGTTTGGTTTTTGGTCGATTTTATCCCCTTTGATGAGGTGTTATTACCCTATATGGTTATATGGGCGTATACAGGGGTCCATTACCTTTCATAAGACATGGGTATATTGGTGCACCCCTTGAAAAATTTGGGAGGGGTACCTTGGCCCACCACTTAAATTTTGGAAATTGACCAATTTAAACATTGGGTATTATAGTACAGGACCCTAATATGTATCGTGATAAATTTGGGTGGTCCACCTCATTCCCTTCTAGGGGTACAAAATTGCCAAAAATTCAAATTTCGGGGGGTTTTGACCTAATTTATCCCCTTGGATGAGGTGTTATTACCCTATATAGTTATATGGGCGTATAGAGAGGTCCATTACCTTTCATAAGACATGGGTATAT
This sequence comes from Thermobia domestica, assembly GCF_964235325.1. Lineage (NCBI taxonomy): Eukaryota > Metazoa > Arthropoda > Insecta > Zygentoma > Lepismatidae > Thermobia > Thermobia domestica. The sequence goes on along the minus strand of NC_137460.1, from coordinate 204,612,022 downwards.
TTGTGCACCCCTTGAAAAATTTGGGAGGGGTACCATGGCCCCCCCTTAAATTTTGGAAATTGACCAATTTAAACATTTGGTATTATAGTACAGGACCCTAATATGTATCGTGATAAATTTGGGCGGTCCACCTCGTTTCCTTCTAGGGGTACAAAATTGCCAAAATATAAACGTAATCAATACGTTGTACCACGTGTTTGGTTTTTGATCGATTTTATCCCCTTTGATGAGGTGTTATTATCCTATATAGTTATATGGTCATGTATAGGGGTCCATTACCTTTCGTAAGATATGGGTATATTTGTGCACTCCTTTAAAAATTTGGGAGGGGTACTTTGGCCCACCCCTTAAATTTTGGAAATTGCTCATTTTATATATTTGGTATTATAGTACTGGACCCTAACATGTATTATGATAAATTTGGATGGTCCACCTCGTTTCCTTGTAGGGGTACAAATTGTCAAAATATAAACGTAAGCAATACGTTGTACCACGTGTTTGGTCTTTTGGCCCAATTTAACCTCTTGGATGAGGTTCTATTACCTTATATGGTTATATGGTTATGTATAGGGGTCTATTCCCTATCATAAGACATAGGTACATTTGTGCACTCCTTTAAAAATTTGGGAGGGGTACTTTGGCCCACCCCTTAAATTTTAGAAATTGCTCATTTTATATATTTGGTATTATAGTACTGGACCCTAACATGTATTATGATAAATTTGGATGGTCCACCTCGTTCCCTTTTAGGGGTACAAATTGTCAAAATATAAACGTAAGCAATACGTTGTACCACGTGTTTGGTCTTTTGGCCCAATTTAACCTCTTGGATGAGGTTCTATTACCTTATATGGTTATATGGTTATGTATAGGGGTCTATTCCCTATCATAAGACATAGGTACATTTGTGCACTCCTTTAAAAATTTGGGAGGGGTACTTTGGCCCACCCCTTAAATTTTAGAAATTGCTCATTTTATATATTTGGTATTATAGTACTGGACCCTAACATGTATTATGATAAATTTGGGTGGTCCACCTCGTTCCCTTTTAGGGGTACAAATTGCCAAAATATAAACGTAAGCAATACGTTGTACCACGTGTTTGGTTTGACCTAAGTTATCCCCTTGGATGAGGTTCTATTACCTTATATGGTTATATGGTTATGTATAGGGGTCTATTCCCTATCATAAGACATAGGTACATTTGTGCACTCCTTTAAAAATTTGGGAGGGGTACTTTGGCCCACCCCTTTCAAAATTCGGTAAACGTTTTCTAGGACCCATTGGTGTTCCTCTTATGACCAAATATTCAAAATTTAAATGTTATTGACCGGTTTTATTATTGAATAAGTACAGGATTTATTACTTTTTTTCATAAGACACAGGTGTATGTGTGTACCAATCTTAAATTTTGGGAGGGGTACATTTCTTATTGTCGTATCAATAATTGGTAATTGTTCTTTGGGTAAATCATTGTCAAATATGAGTATGATCACGTGATCAGTTATTAACCTATGATGGGATTAGGAGTCCAGGACATTGGTACATTAAAACTTTGTAGTATAATTTAAGAATTGTCAAATGAAATTACGTCATTGGTTTTGATTATTCACGCCAAATATAAACGTAAGCAAGACGTTGTACCACGTGATTGTCCTTGATGAGGTAGTGTACAGGGATTCATTTCCTTTGTTGTGGTACTTCTTAAGTTTGAGTACACACACTTCTAGAAAACAGTTGGTTCTACTCAGGTAAACAATTGACGGACATTATTGACCTTATTGAACATATAATAATATGATTAACTCTAAGACTTAGGTATATCAGGAGAAGTATTCTTTAAATTTGGGAATGGTGATAAGCAGAATTTTAACATAAGGCGCGAAATTAGAAACAATACATTGAACTTTAGTCACAGCTCATAGTCTAAGATCATTGGTGGTGATTGATTTGAAATCTGATAGCTATCCTTATTGAATCTTATGACTCATAGACGAAAGGCAATACATGCTACAACACTGGCAAAGTTATTGTTAATGCAATTTGATTGGTTGATCACTATCTTTCCTGCAATCTGATTGGTTGATCACTATCTTTCATGCAATCTGATTGGCTGATGATTTTCAAATCTTTGCTGTATTCAGTTTTAAGTTTTGTTTAACATTTAAAAATCTTGGTTTCGTTCAACATTTTGCACTCACTGATAAATATGATCAAAACCGTTTATTTGTTAATCGAATAGTTAAAAACCGGATAAAGTTTGACGGTTAACCGTGAAACGTAAATTTTTTTAGTTTGAAATTTTTTTGCTTGAAATTTTTTTGTTTGAAAATTTTTTCGTTTCCAAATTTTTTTTGTTTCAAAATTTTGTTTGAGATTTTTTCGTTTGAAATTTTTTCGTTTGAAATTTTTTGTTTGAAAATTTTTGTTCGAAAATTTTGTTTAAAATTTTTTGTTTAAAATTTTTCGTTTCCAAATTTTTTGTTTGAAATTTTTTGTTTCAAAATTTTGTTTGGAAAATTTTGTTTGAAATTTTTTGTTTGAATTTTTTTTCGTTTCAAAATTTTGTTTCAAAGATTTTTGTTTGAAATTTTTGTTTTCAAAGTTTGAGTTGACATTTTTAAAAGTTTGTGCACTTATTAGTAAAGAACCGGAACTGTTTAGAACAAAAACCTTTGACAACATTGTGGTGCAATAGTACACGTCAGAACCTGGGGTTGTACTTGAAATGAAAAAACACAATTCATTGAAATGGATCATTTTATTACACTCCACATACATCCATACCAGATAGTGGTTCTGGATATTGTCGATACAATGTATTTTGAACTTCTTGCACTAGTTTGTCTTTAGCATATAATTTTAATTCCAGTTGAAGTCTTTTAAGGTCTAGTGCAATATCAATTGGTGGAAACTCAATGTCCATTTGATCACAAATAAACTGTTTATCAATACAGGTATGCACCCACGAACGCTGTTGACAACCATCACAATATCTAGATACATGTTGTACAATATGCATAACACATTTTTCAAAATAGTACTTTTTCAGGAATATACTTGTTTTGTTACACATTTCCACTGCATGTTTCACACACTGAAATACGCTGATGAATTTGTTCCATTCAGTTTGTGTTAGATACACCATATTGCGAGGGACATGAAATGTACTCTTCTTACGTAACAGCACCATCTTCTCTTCGAGGACTGTACGTAGCACCACTTCATGATTTGAGCCTAATGATTTGACTATGGTCACATTTAGCTCATCATGAAAATAATCGTTCATTTGGTCGATTCGTGAACATAATATTTGCCATTCTTCACAGGTCAGTTGTACACCAAATTGTTCTGCTTTGCCCAATCGAATCACTGGTTCAAATGTTCTAGCACTGATACCAATCATCACATGTTTTGTTTGAAATATATTTATTGGATAATAGCTTGCGAAGATGAACTCTTTATCGTTAGAAGTACACATCTTTCCTCCTGAAAAGCACTTGCTCAAATGATTTCGTGGGATGACACTGTATTTGCTGGTTTATAGTTATTGCTGACGTCATTGGTAAGGAATGTGCTGATTCATGATTTCATCACAGTTGCTGACGTCATGCCGACCAACCACATTCATACAACTACAGCTGACGTCATTGGAAAGAAATGTGCTGATTCATGATTTCATCACAATGGCTGACGAATCTGGCTGTGTACTAAATTCAAGTTGATGACTTCGACCCAAGAATCCTTTGTAACATAAAGATACAGATCCAGTATTTAAGAAACGCAGCAGTTCTTCTTGTTTTGATGGTTCCATGGGTAAATATCTTGCTGGTAAAATTATATTCTTATCATTTTCAAGCTTCACTACGATTCTTAATCCAAACTTTGTAGGGATCATTTGGCTAGCTAAGATTCTATAAGGTACATTTTGTTGTAAATCAGTAATCTTGGTAAATGATTTCATCACATCACGTGTGTTTAGAAACTGCAGACAAGTAGCCATGATGATGTTATCATGAATACTAACTCGAACGATACTTATATATGATGCAAAACTGATGACGTTGCATGATCATGTTCTGACGTGCACCACAACGTTGCCAGATGTTTTTGTTCTAAACAGTTCCGGCTAGTGCATACCTGTATTGATAAACAGTTTATTTGTGATCAAATGGACATTGAGTTTCCACCAATTGATATTGCACTAGACCTTAAAAGACTTCAATTGGAATTAAAATTATATGCTAAAGACAAACTAGTGCAAGAAGTTCAAAATACATTGTATCGACAATATCCAGAACCACTATCTGGTATGGATGTATGTGGAGTGTAATAAAATGATCCATTTCAATGAATTGTGTTTTTTCATTTCAAGTACAACCCCAGGTTCTGACGTGTACTATTGCACCACAATGTTGTCAAAGGTTTTTGTTCTAAACAGTTCCGGTTCTTTACTAATAAGTGCACAAACTTTTAAAAATGTCAACTCAAACTTTGAAAACAAAAATTTCAAACAAAAATCTTTGAAACAAAATTTTGAAACGAAAAAAAATTCAAACAAAAAATTTCAAACAAAATTTTCCAAACAAAATTTTGAAACAAAAAATTTCAAACAAAAAATTTGGAAACGAAAAATTTTAAACAAAAAATTTTAAACAAAATTTTCGAACAAAAATTTTCAAACAAAAAATTTCAAACGAAAAAATTTCAAACGAAAAAATCTCAAACAAAATTTTGAAACAAAAAAAATTTGGAAACGAAAAAATTTTCAAACAAAAAAATTTCAAGCAAAAAAATTTCAAACTAAAAAAATTTACGTTTCACGGTTAACCGTCAAACTTTATCCGGTTTTTAACTATTCGATTAACAAATAAACGGTTTTGATCATATTTATCAGTGAGTGCAAAATGTTGAACGAAACCAAGATTTTTAAATGTTAAACAAAACTTAAAACTGAATACAGCAAAGATTTGAAAATCATCAGCCAATCAGATTGCATGAAAGATAGTGATCAACCAATCAGATTGCAGGAAAGATAGTGATCAACCAATCAAATTGCATTAACAATAACTTTGCCAGTGTTGTAGCATGTATTGCCTTTCGTCTATGAGTCATAAGATTCAATAAGGATAGCTATCAGATTTCAAATCAATCACCACCAATGATCTTAGACTATGAGCTGTGACTAAAGTTCAATGTATTGTTTCTAATTTCGCGCCTTATGTTAAAATTCTGCTTATCACCATTCCCAAATTTAAAGAATACTTCTCCTGATATACCTAAGTCTTAGAGTTAATCATATTATTATATGTTCAATAAGGTCAATAATGTCCGTCAATTGTTTACCTGAGTAGAACCAACTGTTTTCTAGAAGTGTGTGTACTCAAACTTAAGAAGTACCACAACAAAGGAAATGAATCCCTGTACACTACCTCATCAAGGACAATCACGTGGTACAACGTCTTGCTTACGTTTATATTTGGCGTGAATAATCAAAACCAATGACGTAATTTCATTTGACAATTCTTAAATTATACTACAAAGTTTTAATGTACCAATGTCCTGGACTCCTAATCCCATCATAGGTTAATAACTGATCACGTGATCATACTCATATTTGACAATGATTTACCCAAAGAACAATTACCAATTATTGATACGACAATAAGAAATGTACCCCTCCCAAAATTTAAGATTGGTACACAAATACACCTGTGTCTTATGAAAAAAAGTAATAAATCCTGTACTTATTCAATAATAAAACCGGTCAATAACATTTAAATTTTGAATATTTGGCCATAAGAGGAACACCAATGGGTCCTAGAAAACGTTTACCGAATTTTGAAAGGGGTGGGCCAAAGTACCCCTCCCAAATTTTTAAAGGAGTGCACAAATGTACCTATGTCTTATGATAGGGAATAGACCCCTATACATAACCATATAACCATATAAGGTAATAGAACCTCATCCAAGGGGATAACTTAGGTCAAACCAAACACGTGGTACAACGTATTGCTTACGTTTATATTTTGGCAATTTGTACCCCTAAAAGGGAACGAGGTGGACCACCCAAATTTATCATAATACATGTTAGGGTCCAGTACTATAATACCAAATATATAAAATGAGCAATTTCTAAAATTTAAGGGGTGGGCCAAAGTACCCCTCCCAAATTTTTAAAGGAGTGCACAAATGTACCTATGTCTTATGATAGGGAATAGACCCCTATACATAACCATATAACCATATAAGGTAATAGAACCTCATCCAAGAGGTTAAATTGGGCCAAAAGACCAAACACGTGGTACAACGTATTGCTTACGTTTATATTTTGACAATTTGTACCCCTAAAAGGGAACGAGGTGGACCATCCAAATTTATCATAATACATGTTAGGGTCCAGTACTATAATACCAAATATATAAAATGAGCAATTTCTAAAATTTAAGGGGTGGGCCAAAGTACCCCTCCCAAATTTTTAAAGGAGTGCACAAATGTACCTATGTCTTATGATAGGGAATAGACCCCTATACATAACCATATAACCATATAAGGTAATAGAACCTCATCCAAGAGGTTAAATTGGGCCAAAAGACCAAACACGTGGTACAACGTATTGCTTACGTTTATATTTTGACAATTTGTACCCCTACAAGGAAACGAGGTGGACCATCCAAATTTATCATAATACATGTTAGGGTCCAGTACTATAATACCAAATATATAAAATGAGCAATTTCCAAAATTTAAGGGGTGGGCCAAAGTACCCCTCCCAAATTTTTAAAGGAGTGCACAAATATACCCATATCTTACGAAAGGTAATGGACCCCTATACATGACCATATAACTATATAGGATAATAACACCTCATCAAAGGGGATAAAATCGATCAAAAACCAAACACGTGGTACAACGTATTGATTACGTTTATATTTTGGCAATTTTGTACCCCTAGAAGGAAACGAGGTGGACCGCCCAAATTTATCACGATACATATTAGGGTCCTGTACTATAATACCAAATGTTTAAATTGGTCAATTTCCAAAATTTAAGGGGGGGCCATGGTACCCCTCCCAAATTTTTCAAGGGGTGCACAAATATACCCATGTCTTATGAAAGGTAATGGACCTCTCTATACGCCCATATAACTATATAGGGTAATAACACCTCATCCAAGGGGATAAATTAGGTCAAAACCCCCCGAAATTTGAATTTTTGGCAATTTTGTACCCCTAGAAGGGAATGAGGTGGACCACCCAAATTTATCACGATACATATTAGGGTCCTGTACTATAATACCCAATGTTTAAATTGGTCAATTTCCAAAATTTAAGTGGTGGGCCAAGGTACCCCTCCCAAATTTTTCAAGGGGTGCACCAATATACCCATGTCTTATGAAAGGTAATGGACCCCTGTATACGCCCATATAACCATATAGGGTAATAACACCTCATCAAAGGGGATAAAATCGACCAAAAACCAAACACGTGGTATAACGTATTGCTTACGTTTATATTTTTGGCAATTTTGTACCCCTAAAAGGGAACGAGGTGGACCACCGAAATTTATCATAATAGATATTAGGGTCCTGTACTATAATACCCAATGTTGAAATTGGGCAATTTCCAAAATTTAAGGGGTGGGCCAAGGTACCCCTCCCAAATTTTTCAAGGGGTGCACCAATATACCCATGTCTTATGAAAGGGAATGAACCCCTGTATACGCCCATATAACTATATATGGTAATAATACCTCATCAAAGGGGATAAATTAGGTCAAAAACCCCCAAAATTTGACTTTTTGGCAATTTTTTACCCATAAAAGGGAACGACATAGACACCCAATACTAAT